>NC_066581.1:411891048-412013898 GCF_024323335.1 Lathyrus oleraceus
GATAAGGCTCATACCAACCTCAGATATGATAAACTCTGCTTCGGGGAATATCTGCTCCGCTGGGGGCGACCCATGCAATCCACAGGTAGGATCAACTCAGCTGGGGATGCAGATGTCGGTCTGCTACGGAAACTCGTCCAATCCACTGGTAGGATGAACTCTGCTGGAGAAAACAATCGAAAGATTGACCAAAGAGTGCATGAGATATATTATCTATAGCCGTCAAAACGTAGATAATACACTTGCATGGAAAATTATCCATAACCGAGTTGCAGGTTGTTAAATGGATAAACAACCGAAAAGAAAGGCATCGGTACCAGGACTAGGTATGCAAAGATGACCAATCAAAAGAGGATAAAGTTGCTAACTCGGAGCAAATATCCAAAAAGAAGGGGAAGACCCAAAGGGGACAATACTGTTTGATCAAGGCAAGTATCCAGAGGGGAAAAGAAATCAACACCGCAAACCGGATACTGATAACTGCAAAGAGGGGATTACATCTACCGGTTTGTAGGTAGAAAACCACGGAAAAGTAACCAGTCATCGATAGGATGAGCACACAGGGTTAACTCCACCAAGGGGATGAAAGTGGGATTTTACAACTACCAGCTAGTAGGTAGAAAACCACAAAGATAGGACTTACAACTACCGGTTCGTAGGTAGAGGCCACAAATTCCGCTGAGGATGAGATGAATGAGTGTCGGTTAGCGAGCGACTATTCATTTATGCCCTAGGGAAGCACGGGAGACAGCCAACAGGAAGCCAATTTAGGATTGATCCAAAAAGGCAGACTGAAACAGGACTCATCCTAATGAGGAAAGAACTCAATAGGGAAAACCCATCCCGTTAGGGAGGGAACAGAAACAACCGTCATCCACGAGGATGTATCTCAGTGGGGAAATGGCAGGAAAGGATAGACACTTTCTGCTTAAGGGGTTGGCTCTACATGGAGAGATCAGACACACCCAACTCTGCTAGGAGGATTTACTGGAGAGATCTGTATCATCAAATAGCAGGAGACAACCATCTGCAGATACACGGCAATAGCTGCAACATGAGTATCCGAATGCTATGATTATGCATGTATGCATTATGCATGATGAATGTATGATGAATGCTGACAAACAGACATGCTCAACACACGGGTCCGGGAATCAACCATCCGGCACCGCTCTTCCGGAGGGAAAACCAAAGTCATCATCCTGCAGGGGAGGAAGAGCCACAAGAGGCTTCCGGAGGGATCGTCGGTCACAACCGGAGAGTAGCGTTTAATACACAGGCGGACGCGCCAGAACAACTTGTGCTGAAAATCAGATATACCAGGAAGCAACTCGATCTCTGATGAGGATAGATAGGCATAGAGAAAGCTCATCATGCCAACAACTCCGCTGAGGGATCTATCTGAGGACATGATGGAGTACCGGGATGTCAATCCACGCAATACCGAATCTTTGCAGAAAAGCACCCATGCTGGGGGAGAGAGGAAGACTACTCTGCTGGAGAGAGGAAAGTTAAAGTCTTCAGTAAACATTCTGCTTGGGGAACTGCCCCACAAAAGTATTTCAACAGCAACCTTGCTGGGAATGCCCCACGGTAGGGCTCAAACAACCCTATACTGGAGATGCCCCACAATAGGGCTAAGAGGGACCTGGAGGAAGAATGTTGTACTGCCGGGAACGCGAAGATAAACAACTTCAACCAACACTGCACCGAGCAACCTTGCTGAGGAGAAACCATGAAAATGTTCTGCAGGACAAAGATACAGTCATGCTCGAGATACGAACAAATGTCTTACCTGTTGGTAATCATACCGCCCTTGGGAGAGCACTGCGGATCTCCTAAGTATCCTTCCATCATCGTGAATGTTCACTTTGCTTAAGAACAATTTTTTTTGAAAAATTCGTTTATTTTGAAAAACAATGATACTTTATCAATTAAAACATGCAAAACATTTGTTGAGTTGAAACACATAAGAGTGCAAGTAATGGATAAAAGCTCAAATTGATGTGATGGGATGGTAGTCTGCAAAGGGCGAGACTCCATAGATCTGTACAAGTTTGAAATCGGTGATATATATTGGAAAGGGCTACATTGAACATAATGGCCTTTCCTCTACCATTCCGATTTTTCGATGTATTCGGAGCTTCAGTCGACGACGAATCGAGAATCCCTGACGGATGACAGATATAGAGCACAGTCTTGTCAAGATGCAGTTACTTGCCAAATCCCTAATTTTTGCCTAGATTGCCCCAGTGTGAGGCGCTCAATCTAGCGGGATGCAAATTCTTTTTTTCAATGTCTCTAACTTTTGCCTGGATCGCCCTTTCGGGTTTTCAATCCACCGAGACGCTCCTTTTTTGCCTAAGTCGCCCTTTGGGGTGTTCGACTTAGCGAGCTATTCTGTTTTTTCTTTTTTTTGTTTGTTTTAGGCGAAGTATTTCTTGACTGCATCAGAGTTCACAGGACGAGTGAACTTCCATCCATTGTTGTAAGTGTCAAAACACTGCCTGAAGAGGCTCTCTTGACAACACATGGACTTTCATAGCTTAGGGGTTCACTTGCCCCTGGAATTGGGCACGAAAGACAAGACTTTCTTGAGCACAGGGTCATTTTCTCAGAACTCGAGACTTGACCTTCTTGTCGAATGCTTTCATCACTCTCTGCTGATATAACTGACCATGACACATGGCAGTTGATCTCTTCTTCTTGATCGAATTCAGCATCTGTCAACTTGGGACTTTGAGGGTGCTATTTCTCTTTTGTTTTTTTCTTTCTTTCTTTTTTTGATTTTCTTTTGATTTCTTTTGATTTTGCACCCTCCTCTTTCTTTTTCTTTTTTTTCTTTTCTTTTTTTTCCTTTTTTTTTATGCCCCGGTTGGCTGTTCTGCTGATTCTCGAGATGCAGCTGAGTGTGATCTTCTTTTCTTGCTCAAGAAGTCGGGAAATACCGTCAGGAGTCCCTTCAAGCATCATCTTCTTCCGCTTCGAATACAGGGAATTCAGAATTGGGAGATGACGTCCGATCATTATGTTTAATGGGTTTGAGAAACAACCTGCATAAAGATTTTGATATGAAAAGCTCTTTGAAAATCAAACAAGACAATCGTTATGCAGATGAAAAGATTGCTTTTATTCTTGTTTTTAGGGTTTTTTGTGATCACCAATTTCATGTAAAAAGCGAAAAGGGAAAACAAATGGAAAAACAAATGTTTAACATGAATTTATTTGAATGAAAATATCATTGCACAAAATAATGCCAACAATGTCATCACTTCTCCTTTTGGCATGGGAGAAGAGTTTTTAAACAAAGTGATTATTACTCTGACTTATGAACAACTGTAGGAAAACCCACAGTGACCCAATTGTGATAGATCCCACCGGGGATGACAACTGTCAGAATCTCTTGCATCAGTGTCATGAACCGGGCCATGTTCGCCCTCATCTCTGCGAGCTCTGCTTGTAGATTCTCCATTGCTCTTTGCTGATTTCTGCGGGTACCGTACCGGTGAATTCCTGAATCGGCTATTCTGCTGATGGAACACCAAATAATATGAGAACACCGCGGCGACACCTGTTATGCAAGAATATGCAAAAATGAAATGTTAAGGCAATGACATGTTTATCACTTCAAAAAAGTATTCTACCCCCTTGATTCCAGTCTCACGAGAAAATCGAGCCATAGATAAACTTCGGAGATCAAGATGCAATAGAGAGAAGGTCTTCATACAGATAAATTCAAAGAGAATGGTCTTAGCCAATAGTACATCAAAAGAGGACCTCCACAACAAGCCTGTGGATCATCACTACACAACAACAAAGCAATAAGTAAAAAAAAAAGGAGCAATAATCAGGACTCAGCCTCCCGTGTACAAACCATGAGGACTGCTCCTCACTTCAGCCAGCAATGCTATCGTGTCAGGATGATCTGGGAATTCTATCAAACGCCAGATAAGCAGATTCCTTTGGTGAATAACTCCATCCAACTCGTTGATGTGCTCTCTGTAGTAATTCCCATCATCCTCTCCGAATACCTCTACAAGTCTGGATTTCTTCAAACCTGCCAACACCTTAAGTTCTTCAATCTGTCCTCGAGCCTCATTGAGTTGATCGGTGATGTAACCATTGGTAGAACGGGCACACAGAAGCTCATGGTTCTTCTCTTTCAACAAAGTCTTCAATTTCTCCATCTGACCAGTCAGTTCGGTCACCATCTCCTCCTCCTTTGCCTTCCGAGAAGTTGAAAATGCATCCCATCGCTCTTGCCACCCAACTAATTTACCATGAGCATCCATTAATTGTTGCTTGACTCGCCTCAACTCAGAACTGGATGATCCCAAGGCCTTGTCTGTTTTCCTGAAGACATCCACCTCCACAGCTAATTTTCCTTCTGCTTCCTCTTGCAATCTGACGGCTTCCCCCTTCTGATATTCTGCCTCATGGAATTGATGCATATAGTCTTGCAATTTCACACTTAACTCCGAGTTTTCAATTTGAAGCTCCTCCATGGCTTTCTTCAATTTGTCATACTCCTCTCGGCTCACTACTGTTGACTGCGCAGGAGTCGGTGGATACAAAGGTTCTTCTATAGGAAACGGCAGACCAAACTCTTCAACTCTTCCTTGAAGCCACTCTTCATACAGAGGATAAGTCCTACAATCTCCTTTTCCAAGCACAACTCCTCCTCTCTTGATCACCTTGAGCCAAGCCTCAGCTGCCTTACGGGATACAGTCAAATCAGGTGAAGAATGGAAAAACAGAGATGCTTCCACATCCTTTTCCAAAGGCGGAGTTCTTAAAGCATATCCAAACTGTCTAACTGCTAGAGAAGGATTATAGTTGATTCCTCCTCTTCTTCCTACCAACGGTACATTTGGGAAATTCCCACAACTGTGAATAATATCTGCCCGAAGCAAACTCCTGTCAGACCACCAAGAAATATCTTCAGCCCTCAACCCCATCAATCTCTTCGACCAACTCAACGAGTCCTCGACATCAATGAACGCTCCTGATTTGGGTAGGTGAGAACTGAACCACTTATAAAACAAAGGCGCACAACAATTCAACAATCCTCCTTTTCTATTCTCATTCCTGTGGTGCACCGAATGAAAGAAATCTCCTAGCAAGGTCGGCACTGGATTTCCCAACACGAAGAGGCGTATTGCGTCCATGTCCACAAATTTGGCAACATTAGGGAACAAGACAATCCCATACACACAAAGAGCCAACACAGCATTGAAACCCCTCTGGTCACCATCTTCAAGTTTCTTCTTTGCTTCTCCCAATAAGAAACTCAAATGAAAACCACTGACTCCTCCCTTCTGACACATATTAGCCTTCAAGACTGATTTCCCCAAATATGTGGCCGAAGCAACCATGCTGAGATCGGGCAGAAACTCAGAACTATAGAACAACAATTGTGACTTGATAGGAACTCTGAGAAAGCTGGAAATCTCCTCCAAAGTAGGGACTAAAATATAATCCGGGAATGTGAAACATCTCAATGGAGGATCATAGAACTGCAGCAGTGTGAATAGAGCATCATGTTGATCCTTGGAAAGAACCGTGACGAAGCTTAGAATCAAGCCGTAATCCTTCCGGAATCCTTCTAGAGAATCGTGATCCATTGACTTCATCAGTTGTTGAATAGGCTCCAAACAAACCACTGGAAACTTGTAAGTGACGTGTCTCTTTCTGCCCATATCCATCTCGGGAGAACCAGAAAACCCCGACCGGAATCAAGAAGAAGATGTAAACCCCCTAGAAATGGATAAACATGTGTTAAATGATATGAATGCAAAATGATGTGATGCAATGCAGTGACATGGAAATCAAGGTTGCTGTATCCGCTTGAACATCTGTCGGGTTGCACTGTCTGAAGAGAAAACCACTGAAGAATATAACACAAAACCCAAAACTCTGCTCTAGAAAACCGGGTTGGTTGGAGGTTAAGGTTTCCTGAATTTAGCCTGCCCCTCACTGGTAGGTTCTAAGAACAGAAGTTTGTCAGCTTCAGCCCTTCAGTCGAGAATAATACGTTTACCACTGAAGGTTTGGCATTATTACGGGATAAAAGACCTTTGCTGACTCCCCTCAACAGGACATCCTAAAGCAAGTTCCCAGTCTCGGGGTCCTCGGATTGAGCAGCGAGAATGCGCCCACCAGAGCTAACATAATCACGTCTCGGAGGAGAGGCCTCGACTGAGTTCTCGGGAAATGGTCACCAGAGTCGACGATTTCTAAAGGAATATCTGTCGTTATGGAACACCCATAGGACAAAATATATCCAACAGAAACCTCGTCTGGAATGTGGGTCTCATGAACGACTTATCATAGCAACATGCCATGCAAGCCTCATGACTATCCACTCTAACACCTATGTGTACACTCAAGCCTGGGTAGTGGGCTTATTTCTCACAAAATATCCCATCCCAACAAACAGACAACCAGCAGATGAATATGAATGAATGCAAACATTAATGCACACAATAAATGCAAACAGTAAATGCAAATATATACAAATGAATGCAATAAATAAAGCAGCACAAAGCAACCAAAGCCCTAACCTAGAGAGCGCTAGGAGAGACTCGCTCGGGGAAGATGGACCAGCAAGAGGTCAACTTCTCTATAGATCCCCAGCAGAGTCGCCAGCTGTCGCATTACGCGAAAAACCGGCGGGAAAAGAAGAAACAACAGAGCCGCCACCGTGCGTTATTTATCCCAAAAGAGGGAAAGGAAACGCTCAGAGTAAACCTAGGAAAGAACATGGTCTCGCGACCAAAGAGAATGGGATCGGGAGTCGGTTATGCGAAGGGAAGGTATTAGCACCCCTACGCATCCGTAGTACTCTACGGGATCCACGCACACTAGAAAGGAAAATTGGTTGCTAAACACTGCTCAAACACACACACACTGGCTGAAAGAGACACAAGAAACTGACTGAAACTGACTCGGCAGGATGTCGCATCCTGGGCCTACTTAGTCTATCAGGCATAGACATCAGAGTCGAAGTAGTTCGGACTGGGGAAACGACACATGCTCGCTAGGATATCGCATCCTATGCATACGTATCTTCTCGGACGAGAGAAGAATCAGAGCATTCGTAGCTCGGCTGACACGCACACAAACAAACAAAAGGCAAAGGCAAACGTGGAGCCTGAATGCCAATCGCTGGACTTACATCAGCATCCGAACCAACAAACACACACAGGAAACCAACTGTCAATCGCTGGACTTACGTCGGACTCCAACCAGAAAACACCTACACTGGAACCTGAATGCCACTCGAGGGACTTACATCAACTTCCAAGCACACAACAACACACACAGAGGGGTTGAAGACACAAAGGTGGAAAGAAGAAAAAGGGTGGAAAGAGAAAAAAGGGCGCCCGGAGAGATCAGCTCATCTCCTGCCTACGTACCTCATCTGGTATGAGGATCAGGGCGACGTAGTTCCCCTACGCAGGGAAAAGGACTAGCCTAACCAGATAACAGAGGGAGACACAACACTAGGGAGACTACGACTCGAGCCTAGATGTTGTCATGCAAAGTCGTCCCTAAGTTAAGGTTTCTAGCTAACTTGCACGGGAAGCAAGCCTATCCTAAACATGACTTGCACAGGAAGCAAGCCACACCTAACCTAACTTGCACAGGAAGCAAGGGTCTCGATTGCAACTAGGGCAAGAGAAAGGGGAGGTCTCAATCGCAACGAGGGCGAGAGAAGAGAATTAGTGTTAGTTGTTAGTCAAACTCGACAAGACATCGCATCTCGTGCCTACGTATCTCATCTGAACATGAGAATCAGAGTTGCCATAGTTCGGCTAAACTATTTCTGTTGGTTTGTGTTTTTTTAAGTGGACAACGTCACTGCACAATCTACCTGATGCTCGACCTTGGGAGACTTACTCATCTGTAGTAGAAGGAGTTAACGTATCCTTAAGAGGGGATAATGTTTGTTTGTATTTTAGGAAAGCTCAAGCAAGAAAGGAAGTCCTATACGAAGGAACCGTGCTACCTTAATTGACACGCAAACGAGACTACGCGGAGTCTAACAAACCTAGGGGATACAATCACACCACACAAGCACACACAAGCACATACAGCATAAAATAAACACACCAACAAGGGGCTCAAACATCAAGGTTAGGTTTTAGTTGAGGGGTCATATCAACCTCAACAAACAAACCACTGGAACTGGGTAGTGTTAGCTCTTAACCTTGCCATTGAGGGGCTAAGGTGAAGCTGATGAAAGGTGAGTGAAGATAAGACTTCACAGCTCTTATCCCTGGCCTGGGAGAGCTTAAGACAAGAATGTGTGGGAGTTCAGAATGGGGGAACTCTATCCACAAGTGACTCTATAGATCTTGGGTTTTTACCCACTATGCATCAACACAAGTAGTGTGAGTAATGTGAGTGACACACAGACTAGCAGGGGATAGGTTGCTTATCCCTTGGTTCTGCCAATTGCCTCTTTACTTAGGAGGACTTTGCATATGTACAGGGACAAGATTTAAACATACACAAACATTGCCTCTTAAGGAGGACTTCAGACAGTTGCCTAGCCAAGTAACAGGCCAGGTCTTCCAGACTACATGAAGAAAAAGGGATTATACCTCGAAGCAAATTGCTATTAAAGCAAAGCAAGTTCAAAGAACTAAGCAACTAATGGTACCTGAAATAGTCAAACAGATCAGTACACAATTCAAAAGTTAAAGCAACAGGAAGTAGGAATTAACAGTCAAAACACACAGACAAATGTGCAAAGCACAAAACTCAAGGCATATGAGCCAAGCCACCTACAAAACACACAAGTTAGTCAATGATATTCAAGTAAGCTCAATCAAAAAAGAAATGGTCTCATTGGAGCATTTGTAGCTTCACCTGAAAACAAGAACTCAAACATAAGTCACAGGACCACTAGGACAAGCCTAGGGTCAAAAATGAATAAGAAAGTCAAAACAGCAAGCAATGTCCAATCAAAATCAAATTCAAACATTTAGGAAGCAAACCCAATTGGTTTCATGTTCATATCATGCATCATCATCATTTCATAAGCAAAAGAAGTCAAAGCATGGCAAATGAGAGCTCATAGGAGTCAACAGAAAGACTTGCATCAAAAGTCAACTCAAACATTTCCAAAAATCACCAAATAAATCATGATCAATCCTAACACATAGCAGGGTAAGCATGTCAAATTTCATCTCATTTGGACACGTGGAAGGCAGTCAATGAAAATCAGAAAGTCAAAGCAATTTTGAACATGCTCAAAGAAGTCAACCAAACATGCATCAACTTGAAAAATTCATAAATCAGAGAGGGCATATGATAAATGAATGGGACTAAAACCATGGCAAAGCTTAGGATGTCTAGTTATCTCATGTAAAATTTCATGTCCATCTAATAAAGTATGAGGATTTCACAAATGAAATGGCAACATGCATCACATAAGGTCAACATTTTGGTCAAACAGGGGAGAAAATCTCAAACAAATGGAAGATGGCACAAATAATTCCAAGAAAACTCACATGTAAACTAGACATACAATAGCTCAATCATGCAAAAATTCAGCTCAATTGGAGGTCAGGAAGCATGGCTATAAAAATCAACAAGTTGCACATCAATGGTGTGACACAAATTGTCACACCCTACTTCAAAAATTCACAACTCACAATCCAGATAAGATAAATTCACAAACTCTACATCAAACTAAACATGAATGTGTCTAGTTTGTGCTCAAAAAAGTTTCAAGTCCATAGGATAAGTCATGACCATTTCACAAAGGTTTTGGTAAAATGTGTACAATATGGATGCATGCTACAAATCCTAATGCCAAACAAAATCCAAGGATCAAAAAATTTCTGGAAAAATTATGATAAAAAAGTAGAGATCATGATGAAGATAATGCAAAAATTCCCACGAAATTTGGATCAAAGATGATGATGATATGATTTTTGTAAGATGATCACAAAATGAAATGATTATTGAGAAAATAAATGGAATAAAACATGATTAGTTAAAATAATAGGGCACGGTGGCATTGTGGTAATTAAGAGGGAAACTAAATGAAACGCAGCGTTGCGTTTATCCTGCGTGGCAAGTGATGACTGGCTACATGCGAATGGAATAGTGGAAGTTCATGCAAACATCACACAGCAACGACCAAACACGATTTTCTGGAAAAAAAAGCCATTAGGGTTCGCTACAGTACTCGTCTTCTTCACCAAATTCGTGAAAAATCAAAATGCCCAGAACATGCAATTAATCATGTCAATCGAACCAACAAACATCCAGCATGCATAATCCAAACATCATTTGCATTGAATCCAACTAGTTAACACGAATCGAGCAAAAATCATCATGCATCAACAAACTTTAAAACAGCATAACTTGCTAAATACTTGACCATTTTTATCAACTCAAAGCTCCTAATGACCAGCAAGGTAAACTCTACCTAAGGCATAGCATGGTTTAGAGAAAGAAAGTGGTCGAAACCTTACTTATTTTTGAAGCAAATGGAGCAACAGTGATGGATTGATGATGTAAGCTCGAAACAGTCGAAGGTCCAAGCTCCAAAAGGTGAATGATGAAGTTACTTTAGCTCAAGAGAGCATGAGATGGCTCAAATCAACCTCTGCCATTGAAGGGTGCTTGAAGAAAACAGTCGGGCTCTTGAGGTTACAGCTGGTGTGTGAGGGTTCCAATGAGCTTCAAAAAGATGGTATGTGACGTAGCCAGCAGTGCAGGTCGTGTGGTTGAGGTTTGCAAGGAAAAGTTCACAAAATGTGAAAATGGAAATTGAGAGAGAATGAGAGAATTCTGTTTGGAGAGGCTGCTAGCTAGGGTTTAGAATGACAGAAAATGTGCTTAAATACTTCTGTTTAAGGTTGCATTAGTAAGAGCTAAACACAATTTGATTAATGGTAAGTTTTTGCTAATTGGTGGTTTTGGTTCACATGTGGAGGTGTAGTGGCTGGTGCACGAATTTGGGCTTACAAGCATGACCAAAATGACATTTCTGAACATTTCCAATTGGCCAAAGTGAGTAAAATTGGTTATTTGGAAAAGTCAAAAATCAACCTCACTTGAAATTAATCCATGTAGGTTCAAAAGTGCCATTTTGATTGGCAATGTTTTGGTACATGAAAGTTACATTTTTGGAAAGAGGAGGTTAAATATGACTTGTTGGAAAAAACCTCACCAAATTTGGCCAAATGGTTTGAGAGATATGGCCTTTTGAAGTTCAAGAATTTCTGAAAATGCATTGATCATAACTTGCAAACCATACATGGGAATTGAGAGTTCTTGGACTTTTTGGAAATGGGAGAACAAGATCTTCAACTTTCATGTTGGGCAAAAATTCATTTGAAGCTTGCATCATGATGTAAGTTTGGGATCAAGAAGTTTCCATTTTTGGCAAATTTGAATTATAGGTCAAGTTTCTATTTTTGGAAATTTCTGATTTGGCTTCAAATTCTTCAATGATGATGTTTGCCATGATATATGAGGCCTATTTGGACATGAATAAGCTCTCTCAAACCAAATCCATCCCTCAAAACCATAAAATCAGCCACAGTTGACCAAGTTTGACTTTTTAGGGTTTCTGACTGACTGTGCATTGAATGATGACCTCTGAGCATCCAATCTTTGACCTAAACACTTCAAATGGATCCCCAAGTCATGTGAACATGTTGGACCAACCCTAGGGCCTTGGCTCCTTGAGAAACACACTTGCTTGCTTGGTTGACTGATCTCCTGATCAGTTTGACCTAATTTCTTGACTGGCTTGCACTTGAGGCAAAGGGACAATGCAATGTTATGCAGTGGACCATGTTATGCTATGACCTAATATGAGAATGTATGTACAATGATGGGTGCAAATTTGAGGTGTTACAACAGCTGCCAACTCTAAATCGTGTGTCGGATAGTTCCTCTCATGAACCTTCAGTTGTCTCAAAGCATAAGCTACAACCTGCTTATTCTGCATCAAAACACCACCTAAACCCAACGATGAAGCATCACAGTAAACCTCAAATGGTTCCGACGGACTCGGTAATATCAGAATAGGAGCAGTAGTTAACCTTCTCTTTAACTCTTGAAAGCCTTCTTCACATTTTGAGTCCCAAACAAACGCTTGCCCCTTTCTAGTCAACATCGTCAACGGTAACGCCAACTTAGAAAATCCCTCAATGAATTTCCTATAGTAACCTGCAAGTCCAAGAAAACTCCTTATCTCAGAGACTGACTTCGGAGCTTCCCACTTAGACACCGCTTCTATCTTAGAAGGATCAACAGCAACACCACCTCTTGAAATCACATGACCAAGAAAACTAACCTCTTCTAACCAAAATTCACACTTAGACAGTTTAGCAAATAACTTATTTTCTTGTAGAACTCCTAAAACCACCCTCAAATGCTCAGCATGCTCTTCTTCAGATTTCGAATACACTAAAATATCGTCAATAAACACCACAACAAACTGGTCTAGATACGGATGGAAAATCCTATTCATATACTCCATAAATACTCCAGGCGCATTAGTCACACCAAAAGGCATCACAGAATACTCATAATGTCCATACCTTGTTCTGAAAGCAGTCTTCTGAATATCCTCAGTTTTCACACGTATCTGATGATACCCCGATCTCAAATCTATTTTGCTGAACACACTCGCACCAACCAACTGATCCATCAAATCATCAATCCTCGGCAAAGGATACTGATTCTTGATCGTCACTTTATTCAGTTGCCTGTAGTCCACACACAACCTCATAGTACCTTCTTTCTTCTTAACCAATAACACTGGTGCACCCCACGGTGACACACTCGGACGAATAAATTTCTTATCCAACAGATCTTCCAGCTGACTCTTCAATTCAGTTAACTCAACAGCAGACATACGGTACGGAGCCATCGATATCGGCCTAGTACCAGGTACCAAATCAATCGAGAACTCAACTTCACGCTCTGGTGGTAATGCATTCACTTCTTCAGGAAACACATCAGGAAAATCACACACCACAGCTAGATCGCAAATCACCAGTTTATCTTTAGCCTCCAAAGTCGCTAACAGCATAAACAACTCTGCCCCATCTGCTACTTCCTCATTCACCTGCCTTGCAGATAGAAACAAACTCTTTTCTTCCTCAATCTCAGGAAAGATCACAGTCTTGTCAAAACAGTTGATATAAACTCGGTTAAACACCAACCAGTTCATACCCAGGATGACATCAATCTGCACTAGTGGAAGACACACAAGGTCCATCCCAAAGTCTCTACCAAAAATACTCAAAGGACAATTTAAACAAACTGAAGTAGTAGTCACTGAACCCTTCGCAGGAGTATCAATCACCATACTTCCATGCATCTCAGATATCTCTAACTTAAGTTTCACAGCACAGTCCAAAGATATAAAGGAATGAGTCGCACCTGTGTCCACAATAGCTACAAGAGGAAAGCCATTAATATAACACGTACCTCGGATCAACCGATCATCTGCAGAAGTCTCAGAACCCGATAAAGCAAAAACCTTGCCTCCCGACTGGTTCTCTCTCTTCGGCTTAGGACACTGTGGGCTAATATGACCCAACTCTCCACAGTTGAAACAAGTCACAGTCTTCGACCGGCACTCTGCAGCCAAATGACCACCTTTTCCACACTTGAAACACTTCTTCTCATTACTGGTACACTCATGGATACGATGTCCAGCCTGACCACATCTGAAACACTTAGCAGGGGCACTAGAGTCTCCCCCACTAGGCCTCTTCATCCCACTCTGTCTCTGGAAACCTTTGCCAGCTGCATACGGTTTCCCACGATCATTCTGATTCTTGCCTTTCCTATCAACCCTCTGCTGATAGCTCTCCGCTCTGGCTTTGGTATCCTGTTCAAAAATCCTGCAACAGTCAACCAAATCAGAAAACACTCTAATCCGTTGATATCCAATAGCCTGCTTGATCTCGGGACGCAACCCGTTCTCAAACTTCACACATTTTGAAAATTCCCCAGTAGCCTCATTATAGGGAGTATAATACTTCGACAGCTCTGTGAACTTAGCAGCATACTCAGTAACAGACCGATTGCCCTGCTTCAATTCTAAGAACTCTATCTCTTTCTTTCCTCTGACATCCTCTGGAAAATACTTCCTCAAGAATCTCTCTCTGAACACAGCCCAAGTGATCTCAGCATTCCCAGCAGCTTCCAACTCAGTGCGGGTAGCAACCCACCAATCATCTGCTTCCTCTGACAGCATATGCGTACCGAACCTGACCTTCTGGTTATCGGCACACTCAGTCACACGGAAGATCCTCTCGATCTCCTTCAACCACTTCTGAGCACCATCTGGATCGTATGCTCCCTTGAACATTGGAGGATTGTTCTTCTGGAACTCACTCAGTTGACGAGCAGCTCCCATTCCCACAACATTCGGATTCCCTCCAAGTACTCCAGCTAGCATACCCAGAGCCTCAGCAATCGCAGCATCATCTCTACCTCTTCCAGCCATTCTATTCTGAAAACCCAACAAGCTAAACAATAAGTACTGATAGGGTTACACAACACCTATCCCGTACAGGGGAACAGAATAATTACGACTCGACTCGACCAACTATGCTCTGATACCACTAATGTAACACCCTTCTAAAATACCCCCAATAAATAATTAAAATAACAAATATAAATCAGAGTAAATATGCAATTAAGGGTGTCACACTTGACACTTCACACCGTGTTCCAAAATATCTGGTCATACTCATTTATTTATCAAGATAAACATTTGCATAATACGCAGCGGATACAAACTAACAACATTCAAACCATGTAATACATTACATGTAAAGTTGTTCAATAACCAAATGAAAACATAGTAAAACATCCCATCCCGATGTTACATCTACCAGAGCATGACCCACTAAGGAACTACACTAGACTCCAAGGACTAGCTTCTACTCAAATCACTGCTCGTTACCTGAAAAATAGTTGTAAGGGTGAGTTCCTCAATCGATATAATAAGCATTATAAAATATCGTGTCATGTTAAGTAATTTAACACATTAATCACCCTAATCACATCACACATTCGGTAACGACACATCAATTCAAATATCATACTCAATACAAATACAACTCATGCTCATACTCAATATCAACACGAACACACGTATAATATTGGAATACATCCATTCATATTATACGCCATACACATATTATGCAATGAGACTCCATGCATGCGGTACCGACTATTTGTGAACATATAGTTCACCTCACCGTCCAAATCCAGGCACGGCTACCAAGCCCACTAGTCCCACTCATTTGAGACCTAGTGACTCACTCACTAATTCCTCACCATGGGAATTAGCTACCACCCCAAGGGCCATGCTATGCACGCTAATTCACCTAGCATGCAAACATCAACAACAGTCCATAATGACCAACTCACTAATTCCTCACTATAGGAATTAGCTACCACCGTAAAGGCCACAATATGCATGCCAATCACCTAGCAATGCTAAATCATCAACCACAATTCAAGAATAGACATATGCTCACACTCTAAGCCATAAAACAGTCTATTCACAATTGCACACATAACTGATACATTCACAGGATCATGCATACCATCACACATCATCAGTATTTTATCACATAAGCATATCAGATCATGCCAAAGAACAACCCCAGTATTAGCACACTCTACTAATACCTATACTACTCAAAACAACGGGAAATGATCCCTAATATATCATACATCAGCTGAATTACGTTACTCAGCTGAACAGTTAAAAACTGCACAACAACAGCTCAGGAAAATCACAATCCTGCCCATACGCGTATTGCCTAGTCCCATACGCGTATGGCCCATCTCCTGACCAAATCCCATACGCGTAACACCATCTCATACGCGTATGCTACGCGTATCACTTCCCCATACGCGTACCAACAGAGACCAAACTACGTTCAAAACATCATCTTTCTCATCCATACGCGTATTACCTAGTGCCATACGCGTACCAGACCATCTCATACGCGTATTGCCTAGTGCCATACACGTATGACCAGAAACCAGACTTCCAGATCTGCTATGGTCTTCTCTGCTACGAGATCTACCAATTCCAACCTCCTACAATCCAATTTTTCACAATAATCGTTCGTATCATCTAACACGAATCATCCCCTATTCAATTTCACCAATTCTAACACTTTTACATCTAATTCCTACGAATTCCTTTCAATCATAATCCAATTTTTCGTTCATCCAATATTTCACAATTTTCATCATGCATCATTCCAATCAGAGGTAAATCAATGGTTTATCACTACCCAGTACATATTATCCCATAATACCCATTAATCGACGATAAACCCCCCTTACCTGAGTTAATCCGGCAATCCTTCAGCTTCAAGCTCTTCCTCTCTTCAACCCTTGTTCTCTGGTTCTCTTTGCCCTTTTTCCCTTTTCCACTTTTCTGTCTCTTTTTCCTTTTCACGTGAAAAATAAACCTTTTACCAAATGGGACCTTTTCTAAATTCTAACTTTTATTCCAATAATTATTATTCCAATAAAATAATAACCCAATAATAATAATTCCAATAATAACATTCCAATTATTTAATTAAATTAATAAATATATTATTAACTTAAATTAAATAATTATCTTGTTTTATCGGGGTGTTACAAACACCAAGGCATTGAATTCTGTATTCAATGAAGTGGACAAGAACATCTTCAGACGAACAAATAACTATATTGTTGCTAAAGATTCTTGGGAGATCTTGAAGACTACTCAAGAAGGAACCTCTAAGGTGAAGATGTCAAGACTTAAAATTCTTACCACCAAGTTTGAGAATGTAAGAAGAAGGAGGATGAGAGCATTCATTACTTTCACATGAATATCATTGAGATAACCAATGCCTCAAGTACCCTGGGGGAGAAAATATCAGAAGCTAAGTTGGTCTAAAAAATCCTCAGATCTCTTCCAAAGAGATTTGACATAAAGGTAACTTCCATTGAAGAAGCTCAAGATATAAACAACATGAAAGTTGATGAACTTATGGGATCTCTTCATACCTTTGAATTAGGGATCAGTGAAAAATCTGAAAAGAAGAAAAGCATAACCTTTGTTTCTATATTGAAGCCTTCAAAGATGAATGTGACCTGGATACAAATGAAGGGATATATAATGATATTGTATTACTTGGAAGACAATTCAACAAACTGATGAAGAAGATGGATTGGAAGGCAATATCTAATGTCAAGAACAAGTCGTTCGACATCAACAAAAATCAAGATTTTGGCAGAAGGCCCAAAACTGAAAAAAAGACTAACCAAGGAAAAGGAATCCAATGTCATGGATGTGAAGGTTTTGGTCACATAAGAGCCGAGTATCCAACGTATCTCAAGAAGTAGAAGAAGGGTCTCTTTGTATCTTGGTCAGAAGATGATTCTGAAAGTGATCCTGAAGTGGAATCTGCCAAACAGGTTACTGCCCTGACTGGAATTTGTGACTCTGATGAAGATTCAGATTTTGAGGAACTCATCTTTGAGTAAATTGTTAATTTGTACAAGGAGTTGGGCCTTAGAAGTGAAGGAGTGTGTAAAATGGGAGAAGAACAAAAGAAAGTTATCGCTCAACTACAGGCTGAAAAATGGAGCATCTATCTATCATATCTGATTTGAAGGAGGAAGTTGTATTGCACAATTCAAAACTTGACAATATGACTAAGCCTGTAAGAATGCTTAACAGTAGTTCTGATGTGCTGGATGAAATTCTTCAGACTGGTAAGAATGCTGGAAATGTTCAAGGTCTTGGTTATGATAATCAAGTTGTGATGAACAAAGGAAAAGGGTATGTAATGAATTTTTTTCAACCTAAAAGAAAATAGGAACAACATATGTCAAATCAAATGTTCCAACATCAGCAAAGGACATCAGGATGTTTACTTAGGAAGCAAGACCCAACGATGGAAGTGTCATCATTGTGGGAAGTTTGGTCACATAAAACCCTATTGCTACAAACTACATGTCTATCCCAAACCTACTTCACAACCCAGAAGAAAAAAAACTATGGTTAAAACAAAGAAAAAGAGGATTCCCGAAAATGGTATGTCAGGACTCATAGCTCACACCTCCCTCAGAGCCTCTACTAGAGAGGATTGGTACTTCGATAATGGCTGCTCTAGACATATGACTGGTGTCAAGAAATTTTTGGTGAATATTAAGTCATATTATACCAGCTATGTCACCTTTGGATATGGATCAAAAGGAGAAATAAAGAGTGTTGGAAAGCTGGATTATCCAGGACTATCTAGTCTTGATGATGTTCTGTTTGTTAAAGGGTTGACTGTTAATTTGATAAGTATTAGTCAACTATGTGACCAAGGTCTCAAATTTAACTTCAGTAAATATGAATGTATGGTAACAAATGAGAATAATGGAGTTATCATGAAGGGGCCAGACCTAAAGATAACTGCTATTTGTGGACTCCTCAAGAAACAAATTGTTTCTCCACATGCTTAATGTAAAAAGAGGATGAGACTAAGTTATGGCATCAAAAGCTTGGTCACTTACATCTGAAAGGTATGAAGAAAGTTTTGTCAAAAGAAGCAGTTAGAGGAATTCCCAAGCTGAAAATTGATGAAGGAAGAATCTGTGGTGAATGTCAAATAGGGAAGCAAACAAAGATATCAAATAAGAAGCTCCAACATCTGACCACTTCAAAAGTTTTGGAGCTACTTCATATGGACTTGATGGGACCTATGTAGATTGAAAGTCTTAAAGGAAAGAGGTATGTCTATGTTGTTGTTGATGACTTCACAAGGTTCACCTGGGTGAACTTCATCAAAGAAAAGTTAGAAGTGTTTAAAGTTTTTAAAGAACTCTATCAAAATATTCAAAGAGAGAAGGATAACGGCATTGTCAGAATTAGAAGTGGCCATGGGAAGGAGTTTGAAAATAGAAAGTTTTAGGAATTCTGCACCTCTGAATGGATTAGTCATGAGTTCTCTTCACCCATCACCCCTTAACATAATGGTTTGGTTAAGCGCAAGAATATGACTGTTCAAGAATATTCCAGGGTCATGCTTCATGCTAAGAAACTACCATATCATTTTTGGGCTGAAGCCATGAACACTGCCTAATACATCCTTAATATAGTGACTATCAGATTTGGCACATCATCTACACTTTATGAACTTTGAAAAGGAAGAAAGCCAATTGTGTTATATTTCGGCAGACCGTGAGCAGAGGAGAAAAATGGATCCTAAAAGTGATGAGGGAATTTTTCCGGGGTACTCTACAACCAGTAGAGAATACAATGTATTAACCTCTAGAACCAAGGTAATGATGGAGTCCATAAACATTGTTATGGATAACTCAACTAACGAAGTTGATGTCACAAATGATAAAACATCCATGAATGATGTTCCAGAAGATGATGAAGACTCAAGTGCTAATACTGAACCTACAGAGACTGAGTCAACTGACAAAGGACCTTCCATCAGAATTCAGAAAGATCATCCTAAGGAGCTTATTATAGGAAATCTAAATCAAGGATAATTACCAGATCAAGGGAAGTTGTGTCAAATGCATGTTTTGTTTCTAAATTTGAGCCCAAGAATATCAAGGAGGCTTTGGCTGATGAGTTATGGATTAATGATATGCAAGATGAAATTGGCCAATTCAAAAGAAATGAGGTGTGGGATTTGGTTCTAAGACCTGAAGGAACAAATGTTATTGGTATTAGATGGCTGTATAAGAACAAGTCAGATGAACAAGGGGTTGTTACCAGAAACAAAGCCAGACTTGTTGCTCAAGGATACACTCAAATGGAAGGAGTGGACTTTGATGAAACCTTTGCTCCAGCGGCTCACCTAGAGTGTATCAGATTGTTACTTGGAATGTCATGCCTTTTAAAGTTCAAGTTGTTCCAAATGGATGTTAAAATTTCCTTTCTAAATGGCTATTTAAATGAAGATGTGTATGTTGAACAACCAAAAGGATTTGTTGATCCTACGTTCCCAAATCATATATTCAAATAAAGGAAGGCATTGTATGGTTTAAAACAAGCTCCAAGAGTGCGGTATGAAAGGTTGACTGAGTTTCTCATCAACCATGGATATAGAAAGGGTGGAATTGATAAGACACTCTTTGTCAAAGAGAAGGATGGAAAAATTATGATAACTCAGATCTATGTGGATGATATGGTGTTTGGAGGGATGTCAGATGAGATGGTCCAATATTTTGTCAAGAAAATGCAATATGAGTTTGAAATGAGTTTAGTAGGTGAACTAATACTTTCTTGGACTCCAAGTTAAACAGATGGAAGACTCCATTTTTCTGTGTCAAAGCAAATATGCAAAGAGTATTGTGAAGAAATTTGGATTGGAGAATGCTAGTCACAAAAGAACTCCCGCTCCTAGTCACTTGAAGTTATCTAAAGATGAAAAGGGCATAAGTGTTTATCAGAGTTTATATAGAAGCATGATTAGTAATATCAAGAAGAACCCAAAGTGAGTCACATCAGTCAAGTAAAAAGGTTTCTGAAGTATGTGAATGGCATATGTGATTATTGAATGTTGTATTCTCATGATTCAAATTCCATGTTAGTGGGATACTGTGATGCTGATTGGGCAGGTAGCGCAGATGACAGGAAGAGTACCTCTGGAGGACTTTTATTTTTGGGAAACAATTTGATTTCATTATTCAGCAAGAAACAAAATTATGTATCCATATATATTGCTGAAGCTGAGTACATAGTAGCAGACAGCAACTGCTCTCAACTAATATGGATGAAACAAATGTTGACTTAATACAATGTCACACAAGATGTCATGACATTATTCTGTGACAACTTGAGTGCTATTAATATCTCCAAAAATCCTGTTCAGCACAATAAGACTAAACACATTGACATCAGACATCATTTTATTAGAGAACTTGTTGAAGACAAAGTCATAACACTTGAGCATGTTAGCACGGAAAATCAGCTAGCATACATTTTTACCAAAGCCTTGGATGAAATTCAATTTGAAAAATTAGGAGGAAAACTTAGGATTTGTGTTAATGAGCATTTATAGAAATTACAACTATTTAAGTATGCTAGACAAGACCTTAACTCTCATCATTACACTAGACACACTTACCTAAACCCTTTATCTCATTGTGTATCCTTTTGGACAAAAATATGATACCCACTCCATTCAAAAACTTCACTCCTCTCCAGATATTTGTGCTCACCCTCTCTCAAGTGTCTTTCCTAATTCCATCTTTATCAAGTGTTACTTAAAATATCAAAACAATCTTCACCCAAGCACATGCATGCCCCAACTAAAACTAGTGGATCATCTTCCCCAACTATTAGGGAAAATGAACCATTCCAAATGATCAACATTGCTGATCTGGTCCTGGATGTTGATCTCTTATCCACGATTCATCCACCCCCTCAGAAGAAATCTAAGCCATTTGTGTCAAAGAATGTCAAGACTTTTGGTAAGTCTTCTATTTCTGAACCTATAATCCCTAGTGAAGATAAAATTATTGTTGAAGAATGGTCTAGGTCTAAAGGGTCTGAGATGAGAAACCCTACTATGCATACTGGAGGCACTGAGAACTAAACGGAAGCGGAAAAGAGTGCCATTGATAAGGAACTTTATAAGTTTGTCACCTCTATGTTGAAGGAAGTGAACTCATATGTTTTGTCAGATGTTCAAACATATTTGGCAAAAGAAACTAGCCCTGATAATGATTCTAGTGAAAAAGCTGAGGAAAGTGTCCCTGAACATGTTGCTCTTGAAAGAAGGAGTAAGAAGAATGTTGATGAATGTGTCCCTGAGCATGTTGCTCATGAGAGAAGAAGTAAAAAGAAAGCTGATCATGTTGTCAATGTTGATGAACTAAATTCTGATGAGGAACCTCTTACCAATATTTTGACTCCTAGTATAGCGAAGAGACTTCTGAGACGAAAAGGAAAGGCTGTGGTATTTGAAGATTCTCCCTCCAAGGAGATAAAAAGAAAATTTGGTGGTTTGAAAAGCACTCCCTCTAGAAGCTCCATAGGAAAATCTCATGTTGGTCCTACTAGATCTTGGAGTAAAGTTGTTACTTCTACTAGGAAGAGGAGAGATGTATCTTCTAATGATTCCGAGTTTGAGGTTGAAAAGGATGTCTAGGACATCACGCATGTAAGAAGATCTGCTACCAAGAAGCCTCATACTGCTGTGCCCGAGGCTCCACTGGACAATGTATCTTTACATTATGTGAAGAATGTTGAAAGGTGGAAGTATGTTATTCAAATGAGGGTATCTTTGGAGAGGTAATTGGGTAAGGATCACCTAAAATGTAAGGAGGTTGTAGAGCTTACATAAGTTGCTAGGCTGATAAAGACCGTCACAAGTTTGGCCCTTACTATGAAAGTCCAGTCAAGGAGTTTGCGGTGACTATTCCTGATGGGTGTGATTATGTGAAAAGTGAAAACTATAGGAAGGTGTATGTTAGAGGAAATTTCGTGACATTTTCTCCAGTTATGATCAATAAATTTCTTGGAAGAACAGAAGAACCTCGGGATGAGCTAGAGGTTACAGATCACCAAGTGTGCAAGGAGATAACTGCCAAGCAGGTAAGACATTGGCCAAACAAAGGGAAGTTGTCTGCTGGAAAGCTAAGTGTCAAATATATTATCCTTCATATGATTGGGACTCTAGGTGCCTACTAATCACACCTCAACCATCTCTACTAGACTTGGGAAGTTTATTTATGCTGTTGGGACAAGAAAAGCGTTTGACTTTGGGAAGTACATTTTTGAACAAGTTTTGAAACAAGCCTTCTCTACTGCTGTGTAAATGCCTATCTGCTTTCCATCTCTCATTTGTGGGATAATCCTGAACCAACATCCTGGAATCTTACTGCCTATTGATAGTATGAAGAAAAAGGATTCTCCTTTATCACTCCACTATAAACTTTTTGCTGGAACACATGTCCCATATATTGTCATGACATCTTCTTAGATACTTGGCCCTGCCACCTCCAAGAAGAGTGTCATTGCACAACTAAAGGAGACTTGTAAAGAGTTGGAGGATTCCATCAGGTCTAGGACTGCCACAAAGATCAAACTTGATAAATTGATGAAGGCATTGATGGAAGAAGAGAAGAAGAAAGATGAACAGGGTGGTGATGACAATGGAGGAACTGATATTGAGGACTCTGCTGGTGGGGATGATGCTGAAACTGATGAAGAGAAAGAAGCTGAAAGAGAAGAGTATACCACTGCTGACTCAGATAGTCAGGAAGATATCTGATTGCAGTTTTGTTTTTTTTATTTGGTTGTGTTTTGTGGTCTCTGCTAAGATTTTATGCACCCTTTAGTTCCCCCTTGTGTGTGATAATTAACTTTATGAATATGGTTTCTCTATTTTGGTTAGATGTGTACCTTTGTCATATTATTGCTAAAAAGGGGGAGTATTGTTTATATGGTCTAACCACTAACTGTCTGACTGTGTTTACGAAGGAGTTCCTATTTTGGAACTTTGTGGGCTGATGATGCAATGTAAAACATGATGTTATGACATCAACTTGATTGAGGAATTATTTTTATGTGAAGTTATTTTTCTGCTGCATATACCTCTGATATGTGTACTTGAACAGATCATGTTTGCTTTGGATGATCCCTTGAGGGGGAGTCCTAGTTATGTGTGATAGAGGGAGTACATAATATGTCTGGTGTGATTGCTTGATTACCTCTGTGATGTGTGTGTTTGATTTGTTTTCAAACCTATATAGTTCTGATTGTAACCTAGATTGTGGTGCTTGTGTGCAAGGGGTATTTGGTTGTTTTAGCCAAAATTTCCCATAAGGGAAGATTGATAATTCTATGTAATTGTGATTGAAAGTAATTTTGGTAAAACTAACTTAGCTACAACATGTTGAACAAGATGTCCTAACATGTGGATCCGACATCTTGTCTGAAACAGGTTTTACTCTTTGTAACGGTTGATTGATTAATTGATTACTGAATATTCTAGGAATATTAAGTAATCCCATGTGGCATCCAAGAGAGGGGAATTAGAGATTTTATTTGTTTTTTTAAACCTATTTTGTTTTCTAAATGTTGAGACATTTTAGGAAACTTTTTATTATTAACGTAACATTTTGCAGTTGTCTCACTGCGTGTATGACACCCAAATCCAGTTCAATTTATGGTTATATATAGAATGCCTCAAACCTAGTTGAAGGACGAAGAAAAGACGGTGTTAGTGTGGTGTTAGGATTTGAGTGGTCTCGTTAATTTTGAGCCTCTTTAATATCATCTTGATATATGAATATGATTGTGTCTATTAAGTTGTAAGGTTTTTCAAACACTCATAAGCTTTTAAGCATTGAGTGATTGTGTCTCTGTGAAGTGTGACTTCAGAATATGTTGTAATTGTTTGAATTATCACTGTTGTGATTGAAAGGGAAGTGAGAATGGTCTCATACCTAGGAGTGTCTTAGGTAGAAGTTTAGCACGGGTAGTGACTAGGGAGTAGATTGTAAACTGGAGATAGTTTAGAGAAGGTCTACAAACTGATACTATTTAATGGATTTCCTCCCTGGCTTGGTAGCCCCCAGATGTAGGTGTTGTTGTACATCGAACTGGGTTAACAACTCAGTGTGAAGAACAAAAATACTACAAATTTTAGTCAAAAAAGTTGTTGCTCTTCACACTGAAGAGCAAAAATACTAAAATCTTAAAGCCTCCCTCATCAACATCATCGATCTTTTCAAAAAGGCATGAAAAGAAGATGAATTACAAGAAGCGTGAAGAAGAAGATATAAAAAAAGATATTTTTGCCTCTTTGTTAACCAGAGAAAATCTCCTCCTTGTAGGTTGGTCTTCACTCCCGTTTATCTCTTAGCATAAAATTTTATTATATAATATATTGTATGATGCTTATATTTAAATTGTGTTTGATGATGTGTTTAGTACTAAGTAAATGCTTTAAATAACAAAAAATATCATATCGACTTTTTTTACTAAGAGCATATAACAAATATTTTATTAAATTTCTAAAGAACTCTATTAACTAATTCCAGGAAGTAAATTTCTAAAGAAAAAAAATATATAAATCAATCTTTACGATAAATCAACTTTTTTTTTAACCTGAATTAATCTTATATAAACAAAACATCATAGCATTTTCAATATCAAATCTAGAAAAAATCATAGCACATGATTTGGGAAAATTAAAATACTAAATAACTATTTATTACAGTATTGTATTAATGAATATTCCATCATATATACAATCTGATAATATGTCGTATAAGAAAAGAAAATTGACATTCATATGCGTTTGTTCTTTGTCTATTTATCTAAAATACAAGTTGTGATATATATGTGGTCTTGAAAATGTGAAGCTTGTATTATCATCGAATATTATAATGTGAGATTACTTACTAGTGAAATAATTATAAGTTGTTGCCATTTGCGATATGATGTTACTTGTTAGACATTAAAAGAGAAAATTTCATTTTGATTAGATTTTTATGAACAGCAGGAAGAAATTTTCATGTGATATTTATGCCATGTGATATTTATGCCGGTTGAAGAAATTTTCACAACCTTGAAATATTACAGCCGGAAGAAGGTCAATTCTATTGTCCTACATATTGTTAAACTCCACCAATATTTCACCCAATACTTCTAGTTTCTCTAGAGGAATAGTTAAAGTAATTTCGGGAACTTCATATACATCTTCAATACAAACAAGTGAACTAGAAGAAAATCTTGATGAAGCTATCTGAAGCAGATGACGGATTTGAGGTTGTGATTGCGATAAAGAAGAACCACGATCAGTTCGTTGAGTTGTAGCAACACCTTGTTGCTGAACTTATTGTTGCTCTTGAGTTTGATGAGCATATTGTTGAGAAGAGTCCATTTTTGAAGAGCAAAAAGGGTTTTAGACTTTTCTGCAAATTTTAGCTTGAAGGTAGAAGGTGTAGGTTGTGATAGTAGCGAAAGTGTGTGAAGTGAGTGAGGTGTGTTTAAATAGAAATTTTTGCAATCATGACAAACATAAAGAAAACAGCAAAAATATGATAAGGGGGTAAAGCGTGAAAGACTTTACCTAATCCCAAGGTATTTTCACCCAACGCGTCACATCATACGTTAGAAACGGTTCAGTTTTCTAAGACAGTTATCAAAAAAACTGCTCCACTATTCGAGACTGATTGACAATTATTTAATGAAAAATTGTTTAGTATCCATAAATCGGATTTGTTTAACCAAAAAAAACTCTGAATGGATACATCTGAGCTTATGAAACCTTATGACTTCATAAGACTCACGCGTTCAGAACAACCAACAAATCTCAGAGTCTCATTTTTCAATTCTAAGAAAATTCTGAGAAAAACGTCTTTTTCATTTTGGACATAAGTCCATTTTCAAATTTTCCAGAACGAAAACAAATCTATATTCAGCAAAGGGTTTTATAAAGAAATCATCCCATTGATGGTTTGTATCAATAAATTTTAGATTTAAAATTCCCTTATGAACATAGTCACGTATAAAGTGATGCTTTATCTCAATATGTTTTGCTCTAGAATGCAAAATGGGAATCTCATATAAACAAATAGCAGAAGTATTTCCACAGAGTATAGGAATTCTACTCTCATATATATGGAAATCTTCTAGCTGACTTTTCATCCAAAGGATCTGGGTGTTGTATCTAGTGGCTGCTATATATTCAGCTTCAGGAGTTTAAAGTGCTATTATTGATTTCCTTTTGCTGGACCATGAGATCAGGTTATCTCCTAGAAATTGACACCTTCCATAAGTGATTTTCCTCTCAAGTCTGTCTTCAGCGTAATCAACATCATAATAACCTACTAACTTGTAATCTTTAGATTTTCTATAACACAAGCCAAGGTTAATCATACCTTTTATATACCTGAAGATCCTCTTAACAGTTGTAAAGTGGGACTCTCTAGGATATGATTGAAAGCAAGCACACAAACAAACACTAAACAAAATGTCAGTTCTAGAAGCAGTCAAGTACATAGGAGAACCAATCATATCTCTATATACCTTCTGTTCTACCTTAGCACTTACCTCATCCTTCTCAAGGATGCATAAAAGTCTTTGACATCTTGCATTCTGACATGTCAAACTTCTTCAAAATTTATTTGGTGTACTATCTATAATGGATGTACGTTCCTTCTGGACTTTGATTGATCTGAATCCTTAGAAAGAACTTGAGTTCTCCCATCATACTCATCTCAAATTTTGCCTGCATACACTTAGCAAAATCCTTGCACAAAGTAGCATTATCATAACCAAATATGATATCATCAATCTAAATTTGAACAGCAAGAATGTTATTTTTGAATGACTTACAAAATAATGTTGTACCAACTTTCCCTCTGGTGAAATCATTTTCTAACAGAAAATTACTCAGTCTTTCATACCATACTCTAGGATCTTGTTTCAGACCATACAATGATTTCTTCAGTTTGAAAATGAAATATGGATTTTTAGGATTTTCGAAACCAGGGGGTTGGTGTACATACACTTATTCAGTAATGTAACCATTCAAAAATGCACTCTTAACATCCATCTGATATAAGATGATGTTATGATTAACAACAAAGGAAATTAAGAGACAAATAGACTCACCTAGAAATTGGTGCAAAAGTTTTTTTTATAGTCAATCCCTTCTTGCTGACTATAACCTTGTGCAACCAGTAGAGCCTTATTTCTTACTACCCCTCCGTGTTCGTTCAACTTGTTTCTGAAGACCCACTTTGTTCCAATAACGTGAGTTCTTTTGGGCCTTGGCACTAGATTCCATACGTCATTTCTGGAGAATTGATTGAGTTCCTCTTGCATATCCAGAAGTCATTATGTGTCCAAAAGTGCTTCATCAATTGATGTAGGCTCTATCAGAGACACCAAACTCATAAGAGTCTCTTCAGAAGGTTTAAATGAGGATCTGGTTCAGACAGGTTAAAACTTGTCTCCCATAGTTTATTCTTTAGAATGTGAAGATCTCTATTTGTGCCTTATTAGAGGAGTTTGAGCTTCAACTACTTCTAGTTGAGGAGCTTCAAAGTCTTTTGCTTCTACTTTTTGGCTTCTGAAGTATTTTCTTCAGAACTTGAATAAGTGATCTCCAGATCTACAAATTTCTCAACCAGCTTTGACTTTTCAGAGTCAAGCTTATCATTAAATCTAACATGTATTGATTCATCAATGATATGTGTCTCAATATTGTATACTTTATAGCCTTTTGAGCGTTCAGAGTATCCTAACATGATGTACTTTTGTGCCTTAGAATCAAACTTGCTAAGACTTTCCTTAGTGTTCAGCATAAAACAAGAACGTCAAAAAGGATAAAAATATGAAATGTTGGGCTTCAGTTTCTTACACAATTCATAGGGATTATTACCCATGGTAGGTATTATATAGATCTTGTTCTGAGTATAACATGTTATGTTGACAACCTCTTCCCAAAAGTGCTTTGCCATATTATTCTCATTGATCACGGGTATGGCCATCTCTTGTAGATTCATATTCTTCCTCTCTACAACACCATTTTGTTGTGGAGTTCTAGGGTAGGACAAATCATGGGAAATTTCATTGTCATCAAAGAATTTTTCAGAGTATTTGTTTTCAAATTATCCACCATAATCACCTCTGACTTTTACAATTCTGAGATCCTTCTCATTTTTTACTTGGGAGCAGAAGGCAGAAAACACATAATGTGTCTCATCCTTGTGTCTGAGAAATTTCACCGATGTCTATATGTTGTAGTCATCAACAATGACTAGTCCATACTTCTTACCATTGATAGAGGCAGTTTTCATTAGACCAAACAAGTCAATGTGAAGAAGATCTAATGGTCTAGAGGTTAAAACAACAATTTTAACCTTGAAAGACGTTTTAGAAAACTTGCCTTTCTAACATTCCTCACAAAAAGCATCTGAAGTAAGCTTCATATTTGGAAGGCCTATGACTAAATTAAACTTATTTAGCTGAGAAATCCTCCTCATGCTAACATGGCCCAATCGTCTATGCCACAACCATTGCTTTTCATTTACAGACGTAAGACATTTTACATTTTGATTCTTAAAATCAGAAAGTCTTATCTTACAAATGTTGTTATTCCTCTTTCCATTGAAAAGAACCGAGCCATCCTTTTAATTGACAACTTTACAGGACATTTGATTGAAAATAATATCATAACCATTGTCACTTGATTGACTTATGGACCAAAAATCATTCCTTAATCATTTAACTAAAAGAACATTAGTAATGGAAGGGAGTGTATAATTACTTATTGTTCTGGAGCCAATGATCTTCCCTTTCTGATCACCTCTGAAACCAAAGACGCCTCTAGGCTTAAGTTCCAGGCTTTGGAACATATGCCTTCTTCCCGTCATGTGATGCGAGCATTTAGAGTCTAGGTACCAGGACTGGTGTCTTAACTCTGTTACTAAGGATATCGGCAACATATACTATTTTATCCTTAGGTATACATATCTTTTTGGGCCATTTTGGGTTAGTATTCCTATAGTTCTTAACAAACTTGGGTTTCTATGATGGATATTCATACATGAATGCATGATTAGAACGGGCATTAGGTTTTTCTTTAGCCTTAGGTTTAGAAACAATTATACCTTTAGGTCATCATTTTGTTTCCCAGAAGGAACAAAATGTCACTGAAGAGTATTTGGCTTATCATCAGAATCATAGACAATATCCAATGTCTCGTTTCTGCTAATGCCATAAATCATGGAAGCCATCAAGCTTCTATTCAAGCTTTTAGCAAGAAATTTCTAGAAATATTTATCATATTTCTTTATGATATAACCAGAACCTGTAGAGGCTTTAGAAATAATTTTCTTTTCATATTTGAGACTCTTGCATTGGGGCATAAAGTTATTGTTTTTCAAAATGAGATTTTCTTTACTCAAACTTGAAAAATATTTCTGAAGCTTGCAGTAAGCTCATGATTCAGATACATGAATCTTTTTCAGATCCTTGTATTTTTCAAAAAGATTCTGATATTTTTCCAGAACTTTTGATAAAATAGATTCAAGCTGAGAACGAGAAAGTTCAAAAAACACCTCTTCAGAATATGACTCAGATTTCAGATTTTGATTGAATCATTTATGCAGGAGCTTCTATGCAAGCCATCAGCGTTGCGCTAGCATGCTCTTCTTCATAATCGTCTTCTGAAGACTCTGAATCATCCCAAGTATCCATCAGACCCTTCTTCTTTCCTCTAAAGTTCTTCCTAGGCTTTTCTTTCTTTAACTTGGGACATTTATTCTTAAGGTGGCCAGGCTCCTTGCACTCAAAACACGTGAGTTCTTTTCTAGCTCCAGCCTTCTTGGATCCAAAAGTGGAATCAGAATGACCACCTATCATTCTTTTTCCTCTGAATTTTCCTTGCCTTTTCTTCCATAGTTGATTAACGCGTCTGGATAGAAGAGACAACTCATCTCCTTCTTATGATTCCTCTTCAAACTTTTCATTAATTTCTGCTTGAAGAGCTTTTATCCTCTCAGATCTTCCTGAAGACTTCAAAGCAACAGACTTACTCTTTCTCATGGGCTCATCTTCATCGAGCTCAATCTCATGACTTCTTAAAGAACGAAACAGTTCTTCAAGAGAAGTGTTGTTAAGATCCTTTTATGACTTTAGAGTTGTTACCATAAGTCTCCAACGCTTAGGTAGACTTCTAATGATATTTTTAACATGATCAGTAGTAGAATACCCTTTGTATAGGACCTTAAGTCCTGCATCAAGAGTCTTCAACCTTGAGAATATGTTGTCAAAAGTCTCTTCATCCTCCATCTTGAATGCTTCATATTTTTGAATCAAGGCAACAACCTTGGTTTCTTTAACTTGTTCATTCCCTTCATGCATCATCCTTAGAGAATAAAATATAGACTTAGCAGTGTCTATGTTGGTGATTTTCTCATACTCAATGTATGAAATAGCATTTAGCAAGATGGTTCTTACTTTGTGATAATTCTTATAGTCTTTCTTTTGTTGATCATTCATCACTCTTATTTCAACTGTATTGCCATATGAATCTACTGGGTGTATGTAGCCATCAACTACCATACCCTATAGATCAACATTGTGACCTAGAAAGAAGCTCTATATTATATCCTTCCAATAGCCAAATCTATTTCCATAAAAAACTAGAGGTTTAGCATTGTAATGATCTCTATCATTTGTTTGAGTAGGTGGTGGTGGAGCAGCCATTGTGTTTCACACTAGATCTTTATTTTACATTCTTAAGTGTTTGATATCTTATCAAGACCAGAATCGGGGCTCCGATGCCAATTGAAGGCAGCAAGGAAAACAAGAAAATGGGGGTTTAAATTTAGTTTCTAAAACAAAAGTTTTTTCTAAACCGACTCAAAGAACAATAACACGAACAAGAAAAATAACAAAGTTATTTTTATACTGGTTCGTTGTTAATGAAGCTAACTCCAATCCACCCTACCAAGGTGATTTTGCCATCTCAATAAGGACTTAATCCACTATAATCAAAACCTAATTACATACACCACAAAGACAACCCGTCTTTGTCTTCTTGAGTCTATCTTACTAAAACCTAGTCACTCAAGGAAAAGCACTCAAACAACTTTGAGATACACAAGTTTTTTGTTTACAAAGAATGCTTCTAAGAAAGAAGATGAACAAGTTAAATACAAAGGATATCTCACACAATAATGAGCAACAAATCTTGTATGTTTACAAAGAATATACACAGAAAAATATTTATTATATCATAAGCGTGTGTATGGGGGTATTTTTAGCGTAGTGAATTAGTAGATTCTTCCATTCTTCCAAGTCTTGTTTATATAGGAAGTTAAAAAATCCGTTGGAGGGTAGAATTGGAATAAAAAATTGCAGGTCTATTTGTATAACGATTTGCATATAGGAGACAAAATGGTACAATAGTACTGTCCTTAGCATACAAAATCAGCGTAGTGGAGGGAATGGTGATCTTGTACTATGTACTATTTTTCTGATGCAAAAACTTTTAATCTTATCTTCTAATCTTCAGAGGCTTATGATGAAATGATGTTGAAGCATTCTTAGAAGGATCAAGAGACTAATTGACAGAATCTTCAGAACTTCGGTCTTCAAAGTCTTGACACAGTTCCTCAGAATCTGGTCTTCAGAGTCTTCAAATCTTGTTCTTCATAATATTCATAACTTGAGCGCAGAATCTTGAAGGCTGATAATCCTTCAGAGACTCTTTAATAAGAGTCACAATCAGAAGTTTTAGCACAAACGTTCATCAGAATTGTTGTCTAAGAGATTTCTTGAACTTGACAGCATTGTAAAGCACTTGTATCACTTCAGAGTTAGAGTGTGTTGATTCTAGAATCTGATGATGTCACATGACAATGCTTTAGAGTCAGGACCTGTTAGTAAAAGCTACAGACTAGATAAAAACCATTAGTGTACAAAATTGGTCTCTAAGAAATATTGCATTGTTATCATCAAAACTAAACGCCAAATACAAAACCAAATCTTGTTCTAACAAAGGTTTCTTTAAGTTGAGATGATGAATCCTCCTCCCATGAATGGTCAGTGTAAGGCTCTGGTTCTGAATAATTTCTCTCATTTTGTTGAATTAGAGTTTTTGTAGCAAGTTCCTTTGAATAAGCTTCAAACTTTTCCAAGGTAGCATAGATGTCCTCTTGCATGACTGTATTGACCTCGCTTACAAAGTGTTCTAATAAATTCACTAAAGTGGTTATGTTGTGTATAGAATCCCCTATTTCTCTATTGTTAATGTTTGATACCTTACATGAATAGTCTCATCATTATAATCCAACAACAAATTAATAAGACCGCTATAACCAATCCCTTGTGATATAGCTCAATAATCACTACTCAGAGCTTCCTATCCCTAGTCCACTAGCGTAAGCAAGATTAGACGATGCAGCAGAGTGTTAATTCACTAGCCACTGCTTAGGGTTTCCTATCCTTAGCTAACCAGCATAAGCATGACAGTTTCCCTAGGTCTAACATATACACTAATGATCAGTATTCCATATTGTAGCGGTGTATTCGTCGCTATATGATTTATTGATTAAACCATAAGCAAAGCATACAAAGAAATCGAGTCGCCACCGCACTTTTATTTATCCAAAGGACTGGCTAAAAAGCGAACAAAAGCCTAAGAAGTTTTACACATAAAAAACCAATGAAAAGATCAGAGAATCTGGGTAAGGGGTAAATTACGCAATGGGAAGGTGTTAGGCACCCATCACGTCCTAGGTACTCCTAGGGAGCCCTTTTCACACTTGTTGTATAAGAAAAAGTTTATTTGTTTATGACATATTGTGCAAACATGAATGGGGAGATGAGAAAAGAATATACAATTTATTATTTTTGTGTTTGAACGGATGAACCCGTTGCCTATGTACCTTCCATGAAAGGTAAGGATCAAAACGCCGTAGTTCGGCTAAAAGATTTCCAATATATCAGTGGGTTCATTTTAAAACAAGAGCACTAAGGCTTTTCATTACCAATTGGAGAAAACTCAACCTGAATCAACAATCCACCATGCGAGGACGGCTTCAACATACTAGTGAGGGGTTAACCCTATAATAAGTATGGAAGACTTACAATCAACTCACTAAGGATAAGGTAAGATTTACATCAACCACTATGGTAATTGAAACCTACGGCTAATGTATGAAAGCATATTAACAATGGACAAAGCCACAAAACAATTGAATGGGTGAAGTTAATTGATTATGATTATTCAAAAAATATGGTCAAAGTATGATTAAGATTCAATTCAGAAAGAAGTGTTATGAAATGGAGTTTGAAAAGTCAAGGACTTAAGGTCCGGGTTTCTAATTTGAAAAGAGATGAGAATGTTTGCACAACATGTATTTACAAGTTTTGAAAGTCAACAAGTGAAAAGGGGTTTTGAAACAAAAAGGATGTGGATGAAGGAGTGTAAAACTTCCTAGAAGTTCACCTCTTGAAATCATATAGAAGATGATTCAAGTGTGTCCTTTGGAATGAGGCAACAAAGCAAGTAAGCAAATAAAAACAAGGTGATACCGGATGCCATCAATGGACTTATACCAATCTCACAAACAAAAGCGGATACCGGATACCAATCAATGGATTTACACCAATCTCCTAAACACACAATGATACCGGATGCCAATAAATGGACTTACTCCAATCTCACAAAGCAAAAGCGGATACCGGATACCAATAAATGGATTTACACCAATCTCCTAAAACAAAACAATGATACTGGATGCCAATAAATGGACTTACTCCAATCTCACAAAACAAAACAAAACATGGATATCAGATGCCAATCTATCTGGACTTATTCCAATCTCCACAGGATGATCATAGGAATACAAATGCCAACAACATGGACTTACAATTGCATCCTCACACACAACCAACAAACAAGCACTAAGCAAAGAGGACATAAGTGGCCAATGAAATGGCCTTACACTCAATCCCTTCCAAATCATAGGATCAATGGCCAATGAATGGACTTATAGTTGATTCCTCAATGGGCAAACTCAAACAAATCACAAAGATATGAAATGATGATCATGCAATAATAAACAATTAATGATGATGATAAATGCACAAAGGTCTGCAAGCAAACATGCACATATGAATCAAGCAATCAATCAAACAAAGTCATTTAGCACACACTATAACCAAGCAATTAGGCTCAAGCAAGGGTTAGACTTTAAAGTCAACTGGAATGGGGTAAATGGCGCTCTTAACCTTAACATTGAGAGTTAAGGTGAAGCAGGTGAAAGGATATGAGGGGTGTGCCTCATTGCTCTTATCCCTGGTCAGGGAGAGCATTGAATATTAGAAGGTGTGGGAGTTCAGAAAGTTGGAACTCTCTCCACAAGTTAATGACTCTATAGATCTTGGGTTAGGATCCACAATGCTTCAACATGTAATGTGAGCAAAGGGAAGACACACAGAATAGTAGGAGATGGACTACACATCTCTTTTGTCTACCAATTGCCTTATCAAAAGGACTTTTCCTGCTTGGGGACAAAGATAAACAATCACAAACATTGCCTCTTAAGGAGGACTTCAGACAGGTGCCTGGCTAAGTAACAAGCCAGGTCTTCCAGACTACATGAAGAAAAGAAAGTATACCTCGATGCTAATGCTATCAAGCAAAGCAAAAGCAAGTTCACAAAGGAACCATAGCAACTAATGTACCTGAAATCAATCAAATATAATCAGTATACCAATCACCAAGTCAAAACAGGCAAGATAAGAACCAACAGTCAACACAATCAATCACAGATGCAAAGCACAAGCTCAAATCAAATGAGCTAGAGGCATCCTACAAAACAAACCAAGTTAGTCCATAACAATCAAATAAACCAAACTCAATCAACTTGAATTAATCTCCTTAAAGCAATTGCTTCTTCAACCTGAAAATCAAACTCAAACATGAGAAGTAGACCACTAGGACAAGGCCTAGGGTCAAAGGAGGAGAAATAAACCAAAACAGAACATGAAAGTTGACCAAAATCAAGATTAATCAAATAAGAACAAAGTCCAATTGGTCTCATATCAAAAGCATTAACCAATTTCATTCTATAAGCAAATCATGTCAAAGTGTGCAAATGTGAATCACATTGGAGCAAACAGAATGAACACAAGCATATCAATACCAAAATGGCTCAATAAATTCCAAAAAAAATCATGTCTAAACAGAACACATTGAATAAGCAACACACCATAATTAATTGCATTTGGACAAGTATAAGCATGTCAATGAAAATCACTAAGTCATGGTATGCAAAACAAGCTCAAACAAGGCCACAAATGGTGCATCAACTTCACACAAGCATAAAACAGTGATGACAAATGATAAATGATCCAAACTAAAACCAAAATGAACTTCAATCTGTCTAGAAAACATGTGTAAAATTTCAAGCTCATATGATAATGCATAAGAATTTCACAAATCATGGAAGTTGAACACTCAACAAAAGTCCAATTATGACCAAACAGCAAAGAAAATCTCAAACAAATTGGAAATGGATCCAAAAATCCTACAAAAGTTCATGCTCAAACTAGACATCCAGGAGTATCACCATGCAAAAATTCAGATCATTTGGCACATGAATGGCATGGTAAATAAAATCAGCAAGTTGGACAAGAAATGGTGTGACACACATTGTCACACCTCCAATGATCATATCATATCTCACAATCCAGAAATGCAAAAATAGCAAACTATATACCAAAATAACCATCAAGGTGTCCAGATTATGCATGTAAAATTTCAGCTCCATTTAATCAAGCATCATGATTTCATCAAAGAAATGGTAAGCAATGTGCAAGAAATGACATGTAAACATAAACCCTAGGAAATTTTTAAATCTAACCGAGCACAAATCTTGAAAAAATATCCATAAAAAAGTAGACATTATGAGGATCATGGTGAAAAAAATCTCATGTAAATTGGACAAGTATTTTTGGAGATATGAATTTTTGAAGATGCAAGATGAAAATGAAATGAAAATTGAGAAAGAAAATGAAATTATGGAAATTAAATGAAATAATGGCAAATGCGTAAATAAACGGAACATTCAAAAATCTGGCGCCAAGGCAAAACGCTGCGTTTCATTAAAAGGAAACGCAGCCCAATCAGGAAATGACAAGTGGTCCAACGCATGGCGCAGAAACACAAAAACTCATGCAAACCAAGGCCAGGAAGATCAAAAGCGATCTGGAAACGAAATATTTAGGGTTTATCACAAATTCATCGTGTTCATCATCATCAAGAACACACCAACACAGAAATTCACAAGCAACATACCATTGGACTCGTTATTCAACATACATCATCAATCCATCATTCATTTAGCCTAATTCTAACTATATCGCACGCATCGATCAAAGAAAGTTTCAGCTATCAAACATTCAAATCAACATAACTAACTCAAAACTCAATGAAAATCCGCGATCTAAAGTTCATTACAACCAGCAACAAAGGATCAACAAGATGCATATCATTATTGCACGAATTAGAGCAATCGAAAACTGACCTTGCTGGAGAAACAGAAGTAGATCCGCGCGATTCAAGCTCTTCCAAGTCTAAACAGATGTTCTCCAAGCTTATATTGAATGAATGGATGAAGAAATTTAGCTCAACAGTGCTTGATTCTCCTTAAAACTCCAACTGCCATGAACATGCTCAAGCTCCAACAGTCACGATCCAGCTTGAATTCTGCACAATCTTGCTTCAACAGATCTTCACAAAGCTGTTAGATGATGAACAGATCGAAAAACAAGCAAAAGAAATGAAGAAAAATGAAGAAAAAAGTTGAGAGAATTTGAGATGAAAAAGTTTGGATCTGAAAAAAATGAAGTTGTTCCTTGATTTTCTGTTATGATTAGGGTTTTATACTACCTGTTAATCAAGCTAGTTAAACATGATTAAGCAAAATGCAATGGATTAAGTGAAATGGGAATGTTATGCAATTTGGCCAAAATGCCCTCATGTAATGCCATGCAATGGAACAGTGCAAATTTGGCTTGAAGCAAGTCTAAAAATCTGTTTTAAGGAAAATGGCAATGGTTTGAAATGAAAATAATGCATTCTCTTCAAATTCACCTTTTCCCACCAAAATTCAAAATGAGGTCAAGTGAAAAATGCACTTTTTTTGTGATGAGTTTTAATGAAATGTGATGCATGATTATGATAGTAGGGATCAAGAGTGAAATGCTCAAAAAAGAACCACATGAATTGGCCTTTTGATGCAAGAGTTGTGCTAGCTTGAAGTTCAAAATTCCTTGCCAATGATTTGATCATAACTTGCCAACCATAAATGAGAAATGGATGTTCTTGGACTTTTTGGAAAGGTAAGAGCAAGATATTCAACTGTCATGTTGGGCAAAATTTGATTTGAAGCTTTCTTGGACATGTAAATTTGAGGAGAAGACCTTTCCATTTTTGGCAGTTTGAAATTACAGGTCACTTACTATTTTTGGAAACTTTTCATCTGCCCTCAAATCCTTCAATGTTGATGTTTGAAATGTCAAATGAGACTTGTATGGACATGAATAAGGTCTCTCAAACCATCTCCCACCTTCAAATCCCTGATTAAATGCACAGTTGACCACAGTTGACTTTGCTAGGGTTTTGGTTGACTGAACAATGCTTTGATGAATTTCAAGCCTCTACCACTTGAGATCTTGATTCAAAATGATATCACAACTCATATGAACTCTTGTGAATGATCAATGGTGCCCAAATTCTTCAGAATGGCCACCATCCATGGCTCAATGAATGCCTTTGACTGGTTTGACCTAATGTTGCTTCATCTGCAAGTAACAAGGTTAGATGACAATATTTTTGTACCTTTGGTTAGTAAACAAATGAAAAGCAATGATATACAAATGCTAAACATGCTTGGTGATCAAGAACCACACTCACAAGATAGCCCACCCACAATGAAGAGGAGGCAAAGGTGTACAATGATCCTTGAGGCAATGAATGATATGATATGATGCCATGAGGGATCTTAGGGACAAAATTGGGGTCTTACAGATGCCCCTATTTAAGGTCGTTCTAGCCGGAGAAATGAAGTTTAGAAATCTTCATCTCGACGCGGTAGAATGGGCTTAAATAACAGTAATGAGACAAATTTTGGTCCCTAAGAGACCTCATGATGCAAATGTATGCATGTAAGAGACACAAACTTTGTGGGGGATAAGGTTCACACAGAAGAAAAGACGATTCGTCGGAGTAATACACTCACCAGGAACAGAGACTCTAACAGGACTCTGAAATTCTAGTTATCAGACTTTGGATGTCACACTGGTTGTTATGACATCCAATTCTGCACAGACAGGGATTATGCAGAACTTAATAGTAAGTGCAGTAAATAACACAAGTAATTGTTCACCCAGTTCAGTCCAACATGACCTACATCTGGGGGCTACCAAGCCAGGGAGGAAATCCACTATTAGTAGTATCAATTCAAAGCTAAACTCACCCGTTTACAACTTATCACTTAATCCCTACCCAATGCAATTTCAATCTTAACCTAAGATCAGCGTTCCTACTCACTCCCCCTCAATCACCTCAGTGATATTAAAAACACTTTGAAGTCACACTTCAAAAACAACTCTTGGTTATGCTTCACAGCTTAAACCAAGATACACAGCACTCACGCTTAAAAGCTTCGAGTGACACAACACTTACAACTCAATGAACACCCTATGCCAAAGCAATCATCTACTTGATAATGACTTGGCTTACAAGATACGTCTAATTCTAGACTCACAAAAATACAGCAGTGAAGTAAGATGGACACACTAAATCTTCACGCCTCAAAATCCCTGAAACTGAATGGAGGAATGCCTTCCTTTTTATATTGCAGCACCTGGGCTTTTGCACCTGTATTTTCCTGAATTTTAGGTCACATAAGTTCCCACAAATTCAATATTTAGGTTGCTAACAAATAGGCTATTTGTTAGGTTCATTGAATGTAGCTTGGTTGTTGATTTCCTGGATTTTCTCTAAGCTGTTGACTTCCTAAAGAATAGCCTGAGAAAGCTGTAACAGAAAACTGAACAACCTACAATTTAGCATATGCTGTCAGGAATGAATGTCACGACATTCAACTTGACATCAAGGTCCATATGCTGAGTCTGTTTTTCCAGAAAACAGACTGTACAAATCTGCTGACCTGTACATGATCAAAATGACCATACTACAGTACCAACTTACATTAGTAAATGTCAAAGTGTCCAACTTAACATTTACACAGTTGGCCTTAAGTTAGTTCTGTTATTCTCTTGAATAACAAACTAAGTAAAATGCTGAAGTATAGCAGAACACCACTCTGCCCAATCTTTAGTAGCTGCTGTCAATGATGAATGTCACAACATCCAGTTTGACATTCAGTCAGTAGGCCTTATGCCAGGTCTGGTTCTTCCTTGATAACCAGACTGCAAGTGAATACTAAGTTCTAACAGAACTCCTGATGTTCTATTCCTTAGTATCTGTTGACAGGTATGAATGTCACAACGTCCAGTTTGACATTTAATAAATCATGTGTTAGCTAGTCCTGCAGTAACTACAAAGTAGTCACATATGCATGTCATGACATCAGTCAAGACATTAGTGTTTTACCATATAATGCAGCCAATTAAACACCTACAAACTCCCCCTTTGGCAAATTTTTGGCTAAAACACTTTTGATCCCCATAACAGAGTTCATAGCAGCGGAAACACTCACCTAGCAGGAAATAATACTAGCTAAAAACACTCAGAGTGGCAGCACACTCACACACATGGAAGTTAAATAAAAACTTCACTTAGCAGCACACACATATTAGAAGTTGCACCTAAACTTCAATATCTGCTGCAGGGGGGGGAATCTTCAGATCTGTCATGAGAGTCTGTTGTAGAGACTTACTCTGTTTGTCAGGGATGGATGGTTATTACTCCCCCTTTTTGTCACAAATGTTGCCAAAGCCAACAACATTGTCAGAGCACAATGACAGAGTCCCAGACTTGGTTTTACTTCACAGTTTCAACCAAGTTAACATCCACTTGATCTTGCTTCACAGCTTCGATCAAGTGATCACCCACTTTTGCTTAACAGTAGGTACCACCATATCAGATGCCATGATTTTGTTTCTGACATCCAGAACCACTCCTGCATGAACAGCATCCTTGAACTCCTGCAGGTACAGTGACCTTCTCTCTGTAGGGTGTCTCCTTACCTTCTTGTATCCACCCTTGTTGCAAGCAGCATAGCTATGATCTGTTGACCAATCATAGCCTAGTACAAATTGTTCAATAGGCAGAGGTATCAAACAATTTATCCCAAACATCAGTGGTTGCTATAAGGTCTCAGAGAGACATATTCCCAGTTTGCTCCTTAAGTTTTCAAACTGAGTAGCATCCAGAGCCTTTGTAAATATGTCAGCCAGTTGAAGATCCGTGGTTACATGTTCCAAAGTGATCACCTTGTCTTCCACCAGATCTCTGATGAAGTGGTGCCTAATGTCAATATGTTTGGTCCTGCTGTGTTGGATGGGATTCTTGGAGATGTTGATGGCACTGAGATTATCACAGAACAATGTCATGACATTTTGAGTGACATTGTACTCAGTGAGCATTTGTTTCATCCACACCAATTGGGAGCAGCTGCTTCCAGCAGCTATGTATTCAGCCTCTGCAGTGGACAGAGAGACACAGTTCTGCTTCTTGCTGAACCATGATATGAGGTTTTCTCCTAAGAAGAAACATCCACCTGATGTGCTTTTTCTGTCATCAGCACTTCCAGCCCAATCAGCATCACAGTACCCAGTTAGGACAGGCTCAGACCCATGTGAGTACAGCATCCCATAGTCACATGTCCCATTGATGTACTTGAGAATCCTTTTGACTTGATTCAAGTGACTCACCTTGGGCTCTGCTTGGTATCTGGCACACACTCCAACTGCATAAGAGATATCAGGTCTACTAGCAGTTAGATACAGCAGACTACCTATCATGCTCCTGTACAGGCATTGATCCACACTAGGCCCTCCATCATCTTTGGTTAACTTCAGATGAGTAGGAGCTGGAGTCCTCTTGTGCCTGGCATGGTCCATACCAAACTTCTTAACTATGTTCTTGGCATACTTGCTTTGGGAGAGAAACATAGAGTCCTCCATTTGGTTTACTTGCATTCCAAGGAAATAGGTCAGTTCTCCCACTAGACTCATTTCAAACTCAGACTGCATCTGGTGAACACATTTGTTAACCATTTGTTCTGACATTCCACCAAAGACTATATCATCAACATAGATTTGAGCTATCATGATTTTGCCTTCATCATCCTTCACAAACAAGGTTTTATCTATGCCCCCCTTTTTGTATCCATTTGAGGTCAGAAATTCGGTTAACCTTTCATACCAAGCTCTGGGTGCTTGCTTCAACCCATACAAAGCTTTCTTCAACTTGTATACATGCTCAGGTTGGTTAGGATCACAGAACCCTTTGGGTTGTTCCACATAGACTTCTTCATTCAGGTAGCCATTCAAGAATGCACTCTTCACATCCATTTGGAATAGCTTAAACTTTAGGATGCATGCTACCCCCAACAGCAATCTGATGGACTCAAGTCTAGCCACAGGAGCAAATGTCTCATCAAAGTCTACTCCTTCAACTTGAGTGTATCCTTGAGCTACTAGTCTTGCTTTATTTCTAGTAATTACTCCTTTCTCATCAGATTTGTTTTTGTAGATCCACTTGGTACCAATGATGTTGGACCCTTCAGGTCTTGGAACCAGCTCCCATACTTCATGCCTTGTGAACTGCTCGAGTTCCTCTTGCATGGCAATGATCCAGTATTCATCAGTCAGGGCTTCTTTCACATTCTTTGGTTCAACCTTGGAAACAAAGCAGGAATTTGAGTTTATTCCTCTTGACCTGGTGGTTACACCACTGGTGGGATCCCCTATGATAAGATCCTTAGGGTGGTCTTTCTGAATTCTGATAGATGGCACTTTGGTGGTTGCCTCTACTTCACAATCAGGAGGAGGTTCCTGTACTCCTTCAGGCTTGACTGGACTGTCAATTTGACTGTCGAGGAATGTTTCAACATCCTCCATGACATCGGTTCCTTCCTCTTTATCATCCACAATGACATTTATGGACTCCATCAGGACATTGGTCCTGTAGTTGAACACTCTATAGGCTCTGCTGTTAGTGGAGTATCCCAGAAATACGCCTTCATCACTTTTGGGATCTAGCTTCCTTCTCTGTTCACGATCTGTGAGGATGTAGCATTTACTTCCAAAAATATGAAAGTACTTCACAGTGGGTTTTCTACCCTTCCATATTTCATACAGAGTGGAGGAGGTTCCTTTTCTCAAGGTGACTCTGTTGTGAACATAGCACGCGGTATTCATTGCTTCAGCCCAAAAGTGCATAGGGAGCTTCTTTGCATGAATCATTGCTCTGGCAGATTCTTGAATAGTTCTATTTTTTCTTTCAACTATTCCATTCTGCTGAGGAGTTATAGGTGAGGAGAACTCATGGCTTATTCCTTCAGACGAGCAGAACTCATCAAACTTGGAGTTCTTGAATTCAGTACCATGATCACTTCTAATTCGGACCACACAACTGTCCTTTTCCCTTTGAAGTCTTATGCACAGATCTTTGAAGACATCAAATGCATCTGACTTCTCTCTGATGAAGCTTATCCACGTGTATCTGGAATGGTCATCAACCACCACGTAGGCATACTTCTTCCCACCAAGACTTTCAACCTGCATAGGTCCCATTAGGTCCATGTGCAGCAGCTCCAGAACTCTGGAGGTTGTGGAATGTCCCAGCTTTGGGTGTGACATCTTGGTTTGCTTGCCCACTTGGCATTCTCCACAGACTCTTCCTTCATCAATCAGAAGCTTTGGCATTCCTCTGACTGCTTCCTTGGATATGATCTTCTTCATTCCCCGTAAGTGGAGATGTCCAAGTCTTCTATGCCACAGCTTTACCTCCTGTTCTTCCTTGGCTGAGGAACATGTTGTGGAAAAGTTAGAGAGATCAGGTTCCCACAGGTAGCAGTTGTCTTTGGACCTGGTTCCTCTCATAACTTCCTGATTGTCACCACTTGTCACGATGCACAGCTCCTTAGTGAACTGAACATGAAACCCTTGATCACACAGCTGACTTATGCTGATGAGGTTTGCAGTTAGTCCTCTTACTAACAGCACATTGTTCAGTTTTGGCACTCCAGAACAGTCCAGTGTGCCCACACCTCTTATTTTTCCTTTGGCCCCATCACCAAAAGTCACATAGCTGGTGGTGTGAGGTTGAATGTCTACCAGTAGATTTTCCATACCAGTCATATGTCTTGAACATCCACTGTCAAAGTACCAGTCTTCTCTGGAAGAGGCCCTTAGGGCAGTGTGAGCTATCCTAGCATACCATTGTTGCTTCTTAATGGGAACACATCGCTTACGTGTGTTATGCTTAGGTCTGACATGTGAGGCTCTGTTAGGGAAGCCATGAATCCAGTAGCAGAAGGCTTTTATATGTCCAAGCCTGCCACAGTGGTGACACCTCCAATTCAGGTATATTCTCTTCTGATGATCATTCATCCTAGCTCCTCGATGTTGAGACATTGGCTTTGACATCGGCTTGAACTTCTGAACTCTAGCCTTTGGGCGTTTGTGTTCAGCTCTTTTTCCAAATCCTAGCCCAGATTTGGTTCCAGACTGCTGACCCACCTTTAGAATTTCTTCCAAGGTGTCAGTTCCCTTATTCATCATTCTGATGGATTTGGTCATCTGGTTCAGCTTGGAGGTCAGCAGGGCTATCTCATCTTTTAGCCCCTCTATGGCAGACAGTTGTTTCTGTCTCTCATCTTCCAGTTCCTTGATGAGTTTCTTCTGTTTTTCTCGTTGTGCACGCACTTCTGCATTGGTGGTACACAGCTTCTTATATGCTGCAGCAAGTTCATCAATTGTCAGCTCATCTGCACTTGTGTCATCTTCAGAGACACACACACTGGTTAGTGCAGTGACATGTTTGGCAGATTCTCCTTCAGACTCACTTTCAGAATCTCCTTCAGACCATGTGATAGCTAGCCCCTTACTTTGCAATTTGAGGTAAGTAGGGCATTCAGCTCTGACGTGTCCATACCCTTCACAGCCATGACACTGGATTCCCTTCCCATGGTTGAACTTCTCCTCAGAAGTTGATCTTTTCTTAATGTCAGACGGGATGTTCTTGACATTAGGTCTGCCTCTTTGATCAATCTTCTTCATGAACTTGTTGAATTGCCTCCCAAGCATGGCTAGGGCTTCTGATATACTTTCATCACCTCCTGTATATCCTTCTTCTGACTCCTCTTCAGCATTTGTTATAAAGGCTATGCTTTTCTTCTTCTCAGCATACTCACCTAAGCCCATTTCAAAGGTTTGGAGAGAACCAATGAGCTCATCTACCTTCATATTGCTGATGTCCTGAGCCTCCTCTATGGCAGTGACCTTCATAGCAAACCTCTTAGGTAAGGACCTGAGAATCTTTCTTACAAGTTTCTCTTCAGTCATTTTCTCACCTAGTCCACCAGAGGTGTTTGCAATTTCAAGAATATTCATGTGAAAGTCATGAATAGTCTCTTCCTCCTTCATCTTCATATTTTCAAACTTGGTTGTCAGCATCTGAAGTTTGGACATCTTCACCTTGGAAGTACCTTCATGAGTTACCTTGAGGGTATCCCAAACTTCCTTAGCTAGCTCACAGTGGTGAACTAGTCTGAAGATGTTCTTGCTGATTCCATTGAACAAAGCATTCAAGGCCTTGGAATTTCCAAGAGCTAGTGCCTCTTGCTCCTTGTCCCACTCTTCTTCAGGAATCTGCACACTGACTCCATCTTCACCTGTCCTCATTGGATGTTCCCATCCTTTGTTGACAGCTCTCCAGACTTTGCTGTCTAGAGACCTTAAGAAGGCTATCATACGAGGCTTCCAATCATCATAATTAGAGCCATCCAACATGGGTGGTCTATTTGAGTGTCCTAAATCCTTGTCCATGGTACTAGAAAGTAACTTCCCTAGATCTCACCCAGAACTTCACAGGCAGGGTGCCTGCTCTGATACCAATTGAAATTCTAGTTATCAGACTTTGGATGTCACACTGGTTGTTATGACATCCAATTCTGCACAGACAGGGATTATGCAGAACTTAACAGTAAGTGCAGTAAATAACACAAGTAATTGTTCACCCAGTTCAGTCCAACATGACCTACATCTGGGGGCTACCAAGCCAGGGAGGAAATCCACTATTAGTAGTATCAATTCAAAGCTAAACTCACCCGTTTACAACTTATCACTTAATCCCTACCCAATGCAATTTCAATCTTAACCTAAGATCAGAGTTCCTACTCACTCCCCCTCAATCACCTCAGTGATATTAAAAACACTTTGAAGTCACACTTCAAAAACAACTCTTGGTTATGCTTCACAGCTTAAACCAAGATACACAGCATTCACGCTTAAAAGCTTCGAGTGACACAACACTTACAACTCAATGAACACCCTATGCCAAAGCAAACATCTACTTGATAATGACTTGGCTTACAAGATACGTCTAATTCTAGACTCACAAAAATACAGCAGTGAAGTAAGATGGACACACTAAATCTTCACGCCTCAAAATCCCTGAAACTGAATGGAGGAATGCCTTCCTTTTTATATTGCAGCACCTGGGCTTTTGCACCTGTATTTTCCTGAATTTTAGGTCACATAAGTTCCCACAAATTCAATATTTAGGTTGCTAACAAATAGGCTATTTGTTAGGTTCATTGAATGTAGCTTGGTTGTTGATTTCCTGGATTTTCTCTAAGCTGTTGACTTCCTAAAGAATAGCCTGAGAAAGCTGTAACAGAAAACTGAACAACCTACAATTTAGCATATGCTGTCAGGAATGAATGTCACGACATTCAACTTGACATCAAGGTCCATATGCTGAGTCTGTTTTTCCAGAAAACAGACTGTACAAATCTGCTGACCTGTACATGATCAAAATAACCATACTACAGTACCAGCTTACATTAGTAAATGTCAAAGTGTCCAACTTAACATTTACACAGTTGGCCTTAAGTTAGTTCTGTTATTCTCTTGAATAACAAACTAAGTAAAATGCTGAAGTATAGCAGAACACCACTCTGCCCAATCTTCAGTAGCTGCTGTCAATGATGAATGTCACAACATCCAGTTTGACATTCAGTCAGTAGGCCTTATGCCAGGTCTGGTTCTTCCTTGATAACCAGACTGCAAGTGAATACTAAGTTCTAACAGAACTCCTGATGTTCTATTCCTTAGTATCTGTTGACAGGTATGAATGTCACAACGTCCAGTTTGACATTCAATAAATCCTGTGTTAGCTAGTCCTGCAGTAACTACAAAGTAGTCACATATGCATGTCATGACATCAGTCAAGACATTAGTGTTTTACCATATAATGCAGCCAATTAAACACCTACAGACTCTCACGGGGACTCTTATTGGGGATAATAAAAAGAAATGCGTGAGCAGGACACGACTCTGAATTAGGGAAACAGAAAACAGACTGGAGATTTTACTGGGGAAGTAAAGGACTCAAACTGGGGAAAAGACGATTTCCAAAGGAAACACATCCATTGGAAAGACACAAGTTGACTCAAACTATCCACAAAGGATACTTAGGATAAAAATCCGGACTCGGACCAGGAAAAGATTCACAAAGAACCTCCCTGCCGGGGAAAATTGCATATATTGGGGAAAACGCCAATACAGCAAAGGGTAAAATCACAACAGGAACTCCACTGGAGAGGTGTCTAATAAAGAGACTCTCCTGGGGAAAAGCAACAAGAATGAGGTGTTACCGGTATAAAGGCAACAAACTCAGGAAGAATGAATATCTAAGCCCAGTATAAGGGTGAGAGATATCAATCGACCAACGTCTGAGAAAGACCTGAAAAAGGTACATCAACTCAGGAAAAACTGACTCCGCAGGGGACCAAGGTCATAATAGGGAGCAGAAAGGAAGGAACACCAGGGATACCGAAGTACATAATAGGTGACCGACCGAAGCGTGAATTGGTTTTTACTGCCAAAACACTCATCATCCGAAAGGAGGGCTTGAAAAAGCAAATCGACTTACAGGATGGACATTCGAATCCGCAAAGGGAAGACGAATCTTACTCAACTGGGGACACAAACCCGAAGAGTGCATGAGATATAATATCCATTACCGTCAGAACGTGGATAGAATACTCGCATGAGATATATTATCTATTACCGTCAGAACGTAGATAATATACTCGCATGGTAAGACACCAAGGATACCGGTTACTGGGTATATAATAGGTGATCTACCGAAAACGTGGATTGGTTTATATTTCCAAACCACTCATCATCCAGAACACAAACTGGTTAAAGGATGGATATTTGATTCTACAAAGAATACGAATCTTACTCAACTTGGGGGAAGATCAACAAAGGATTCCAACCAAAGAGTGAAAGAGATATATTATTCATTACCGTCAGAACGTGACTAATATACTCGAAAAGGAAGAGACACCAGAGATACCGGTTAGGGCATATAATAGGTGACTAACCAAAAAGGAGAGACAATCGATACCAAGCATACGGGTAAACGAAAGACAACTCTCAGAGGATAGATTGCAAGCATCCGGCAATTATCCGAAACAACAAATATTCGACTCCGCAAAAGGGAAATAACGAATCTTACTCGACCAGGGAAACACAAAAGGCTTCAACTGAAGAGTGCATGAGATATATTATCCATTACCGTCAGAACGTGGATAACATACTCGCATGGAAGATTATCCACAACCGGTTGGATAATCCGGTTACTGGGTTAACAAAGGATAAATCGACCGAAAAGAAAGGCATCGGGATACCAAACTAGGTATATAAAGATGACCAATCAGAGGGAGCAACAATCATTACCAAGCAAACGGGTAAATGAAAAGCGACTCAACTGGGGATGAATTGCAAGCATCTGGCAATTACCCACAAGGACTAGCTGGGGATGCATTGATAAACAATCAATGATCCGGGGAACAAATCACTAGCAAACGGTGAAAGGACCCACTGGCGACTTTAAAAAGAATAACATTGCAAGCATACGGCAATGATCCAGAAGACAACTTGCTGGGGATACAATTGCTAGCATACGGCAATTATCCATGAGCAAAGGGAGGAATATCAACATCAAATATTGAATGAAGATAACCACAAAGAGTAACCATCATCGGTTAGGATGAACAACAAGGTTAACTCTGCAAAGGGAGAAATTAGGGTTTATAACTACCAAATACGGGGTAGAATACCAAAACTCTGGCTGAGGATAAAATTGCTAGCAACCGGCAATCATCCACCTGTACCACAAGGCACAAACTCCGCTGGGAATAAAACCACAACGACGCCAAATTCCGCTGACAACCAGAACGAACCACAAAGGTTACCTCTGCTAGGGGAAAAGAGATAGGACTTACGACTACCGAATACGGGGTAGTGGCCAACCACTCTGATGAGGATAAAAGATTTAGGGTTTACATCCGCCGAATACTGGGTGGAAAACCAACAACTCCACGTGGGAAATGAAAGAATCACAAATCCGCACGGGAACAAAATAGGGTTTATAACAAACCACAAACTCTGCTGGAGAGTACGAAAATCAGGATTTACGACTACCGAAAATTAGGTAGAAAACCGAATCAGCTCTTGCTGCGGAATAAAAGGTACATAACCACAAATTCCATCAAGAAGAAGGAACATAGGACTTACAACTACCGGTTACTGGGTAGAGGCCCAAAAAGGTTCCGCTGGGGATAAAAGAATTAATGTCGGTTACTGGGCAAATCATTCATTTATTCCACAGGGAAGCACGAGAAACGGTTGACAAATGCCAATTCGGGGTCGATCCGAAAAGACAGACAGAATCAAGACTCGTCCTAATGAGGATATAACTCAATAGGAAAATCCATCCCAATATATTTGTAGGGAGGAAACGGAAGAAACCGTCATCCACGAGGATAATCTCAGTGGGGAACTGCAGAAGGAAAATATAGACACTTTCTGCTTATGGGGCTGACGCTATATGGAGAGATTTTAACACCCGACATCTGCTTGGGAAGATCTATTAGAGAGATCTATATCACCCATAGCAGGAGACAACAAACAAAAGATATATGGCAAAAAATGCAACATGAATATCTGAATGTTTATGGTTATGCATGAATATGCGTGATTTATGTTTGATGAATGCTGACAAAACAGACATATCTAACACCAACAGAGTCCAGGAATCAAACGCCCGATACTATACTTCCAGGGGAAAAACCAACTGGAAAGCCAATCTGCTGGAGATCCACATGCTGAAAAGCAAAGATCTGCGGGAGGCAAAAGATCGGAGATATCACAAAATCACAAAATCTCTGAGTAATGGATCAACAACAACCCAACTGACGAACAGAAAGTCACAACAGGCATAACCAGCCACAAAGACGAATCTGTTGGGGAAACAAGAGGAATCCCAGGATATCTGCAGGGGGATCTTCAGTATCAACTGAGAACTGCACAAAGCGAGACCTGCCATGAAAGCAACTCCACACAACTCCACTGGGGAACAACCCACTGAGGGAGAACGGATCATCCATGTAGATTCTGCACAAGCAACTCTACATGGGGAAAACAAAGCCATTCCATCGGGGATACACCCACTGAAGGAAAAACAGATCACACAAGTAGATTCTGCAACAGATCACTCTACTGAGGATCAAAATCAATCGGGAAATCAACCCAATCCATGGATGTTAGACCACCAACCCAACCTACTAGGGCAACAGAGGTTTCAACAAGCAGAAACTGCCACAAAATCAACTTTGTTGAGGATATCAGCTCTGACGGAGACTCTGAGGGAATACTACAGAAGCAATCCTGACTCTGACGGGGATTCCGGTTTTGTTGGAGATACCAACTCTTTTGGGGATTTTGCATAAATACAATCCACCAAACCACGAATCTACTGGCAGAACTACTGGGGAAATCCACTGAGGGACCCGCTGGGGAAATGGAAGAGAGCTAGGGATTAACCACTAAATGCTGACTCTTCTGAGGGGAACACCCACAACTGCTGAGGAGGAACACAATCACTGCTCTGCTGAAGGGAGAAGCGCACTGATGGAGAGATAGCAACTCCGCTGGCGACTTGGCCGGGAAAAAGAGTACTGCTGGAACAAACGAAGTCTTCCACAAGCGCTCTACTCTGGGGATATATCACAGATCCCACTAGCGACTATGCTGAGGAAAGATAGCAACAACCCTGCTTGCGACAATGTCGGAGAAAGCGGTAGAGTACCGGGATATCAATCCACCAACCACTGAATCTTCAACAGAAAGCCACCACGCTGAGGAGAGAAACAACAACTCCGCTAGCGACTGCACTGGGGGGAAGACTACTGCTGGAGAAGAAAACGAAGTCTTCAACAACATCTCTGCTTGGGGGAACAACCCCAACAACAACTCTGCTTGGGGAACAACCCCAACAACAAAGCAGGATAAAGAGGATACAACCAAATGCCAGGAATATGAACAAATGTCTTACCTGTTGGAAATCATGCCACCCTCGGGAGAGCACTGAGAAAATCTTGAGTATCCTTTCATCATTGTGAATGCTCACTTTGTTTAAAACAACAATTTGAAAAAATTTATTTATTTTAAAACAATGACATTTTATCAATTAAAACATGCAAAACATTTGTTGAATTGAAACAAATAAGAGTGCAAATAATTGGATAAAAAGCTCAAATTTATTTGATGGAATGGTAGCCTGCAAATGGCAAGACTCTATAGATCTGTACAAATTTGAAATCGGTGATATATATTGGAAGAGGGCTACATTGAACATAATGATCCTTTCTCTACCAATTTGAATCTCGATGTATTCGAAGCTTCAGTCGGCGACGAATCGAGAACCTCTGACGAAAAGACGGCTGCGGAACAGAAAGTCTTGTCAGGATGCAGTTACTTGCCAAATCCCTAATTTTTGCCTAGATTGCCCCAGGGTGAGGTACTCAATCTAGCGGGATGCAAATATTCCCTTTTTTCAAGTCTCTAATTTTTGCCTGGATTACCCTTTCGGGTTCTCCACCGAGACGCTCATTTTTGCCTAAGCTGCCCTTTTGGGTTTTCAACTTAGCGAGCTATTCTGTTTTTCATTTGCATATACTTTTTTTTAGGCAAAGTATTTCTTGACTGCATCTAAATTCACAGGACGAGTGAAATCCTCCCCATCCATTGTTGTAAGCATCAAAGCACCGCCTGAAAAGGCTCTCTTAACAACATATGGACCCTCGTAGTTTGGAGTCCACTTGCCCCTGGAATCGGGCGCGAAAGACAAGACTTTCTTGAGCACGAGGTCACCTTCTCGGAATACACGAGGCTTGACCTTCTTATCGAATGCTTTCTTCATTCTCTGCTGATATAACTGACCATGGCACATGGCAGTTAATCGCTTCTCTTCAATCAAATTCAGCTGGTCGTAACGACTCTGAATCCATTCAGCATCAGTCAACTTGGCTTCCATCAAGACTCGCATTGATGGGATCTCCACCTCTACTGGGAGAACAGCTTCCATGCCGTAAACAAGAGAGAAAGGGGTTGCCCCTGTTGAAGTGCGTACAGATGTACGATATCCATGCAAAGCAAATGGCAGCATCTTATGCCAATCTTTGTACGTAACTGTCATCTTCTGGATAATCTTCTTGATATTCTTATTAGCAGCTTCAACAGCCCCATTCATCTTGGGTCTGTAAGGAGAGGAATTATGGTGTGCAATCTTGAATTCAGCGCACAACTCATCCATCATCTTATTATTCAGATTAGATCCATTATCAGTAATGATCTTATCTGGCACACCATAACAGCAAATCAGTTGGTTCTTGATAAACTTCACAACCACCTGCCTGGTCACGTTCGCATACGAAGCGGCCTCAACCCATTTGGTGAAGTAGTCAATTGCTACGAGAATAAACCTGTGTCCATTGGACGCCTTCGGTTCAATCATGTCGATCATGTCAATTCCCCACATAGAGAAAGGCCATGGTGATGAAATCACATTCAGTAGTGTCGGAGGAACATGAATCTTATCTGCATAAATCTGACACTTGTGGCATTTCTTCACATATTTGCAGCAGTCAGACTCCATTGTCAGCCAATAGTAGCCTGCTCTCAACATCTTTCTAGCCATGGCATGTCCATTGGAATGAGTACCAAACGAACCCTCATAGACCTCAGTCATCAACAGGTTTGCTTCGTGTCTATCCACGCATCTGAGCAAAACCATGTCAAAAGTTCTCTTATACAGCACTTCACCACTGAGGTAGAAACTGCCTGACAACCTTCTCAAAGTTTTCCTATCTTTCACAGATGCCCCAAGCGGGTATACCTGGTTCTGGAGGAAATTCTTGATATCAAATACCAAGGCTTGTCATCATTTACTTCTTCAACTACAAACACGTGAGCTGGTCTATCCAAGCGCATCACGGCAATGTTGGGAACTTCATTCCAATATTTCACAATAATCATCGAAGCAAGCGTAGCAAGAGCATCTGCCATCCGATTATCCTCTCGAGGAATATGATGAAAGTCAACTTCTGTGAAGAACGTTGAAATCCTTCTTGCATAATCTCTGTACGGAATGAGACCTGGTTGATTCGTCTCCCATTCACCCTTGATCTGATTAACAACTAGGGCCGAATCACCATACACATCAAGATGCTTGATTCTCAAATCAATACATTCTTCAAGTCCCATAATACAGGCCTCATACTCAGCCATATTATTCGTGCATTTGAAAGTTAGCCTTGCTGTAAGCGGAATATGTGTGCCATGAGGAGTAATGATTACTGCCCCAATACCATTTCCATATTGATTCACAGCACCGTCAAACACCATCGTCCATCTGGAACCAGGTTCTGGATCTTCATCAAGTGTAGGCTCATCACAATCTTTCATTTTCAAATACAGAATCTCCTCATCAGGGAAGTCGTACTGAACAGACTGATGATCTTCAATTGGCTGGTGCGCTAAATGGTCAGCCAAGATACTACCTTTGATAGCTTTCTGAGCTCGATACTCGATATCATACTCAGACAACAGCATCTGCCAACGGGCAATCCTCCCAGTTAAAGCAGGCTTCTCGAAGATATACTTAATTGGATCCATTCTGGATATCAACCAAGTTGTATGATTTATCATGTACTGGCGCAAACGCTTAGCAGCCCAAGCCAAAGCACAACACGTCTTCTCAAGCATAGAGTACCGAGACTCACAATCTATAAACTTCTTACTGAGGTAGTAGATAGCAGATTCTTTCTTCCCTGATTCATCTTGTTGACCGAGTACACAACCCATTGAGTCTTCAAGAACAGTCAAATACATGATCAGAGGTCTTCCTTCTACAGGCGGAGACAAGATCGGAGGTTCAGACAGATACTCTTTGATACTGTCGAAAGCTTTCTGGCAATCATCAGTCCAATCATGTGACTGATCTTTCCGGAGGAGCTTGAATATTGGCGCACATGTGGCAGTCATGTGGGATATAAACCTGGAAATACAATTCAAGCGGCCAAGAAAACCTCAGACTTGCTTCTCAGTTTTGGGTGTAGGCATCTCTTGTATTGCTTTGACCTTTGCAGGGTCAACTTCAATACCTCTTTCACTGACAACAAAACCCAACAACTTTCCGGAACGGACTCCAAATGTACATTTGTTCGGATTCAGGGGAAGTCTAAACTTCCTCAGACGCTGAAAAAGTTTCAACAAACGCCCAACATGTTCAACTTCCGTTCGGGACTTAGCAATCATATCATCAACATAGACCTCTATCTCCTTGTGCATCATATCATGAAACAAGGTAGTCATAGCTCGTTGATACGTGGCTCCGGCGTTCTTCAAACCAAAGGGCATCACTCGATAACAGAATGTTCCCCAAGGCGTGATGAATGTTGTCTTCTCCATATCTTCGGGTGCCATCTTGATCTGATTATAACCGGAAAATCCGTCCATAAAGGAAAAGACTTTGAATTTAGCTGTATTGTCTACCAACATATCAATGTGTGGTAGAGGAAAATCATCTTTTGGACTAGCTTTATTCAAATCTCTGTAATCAATGCACATACGGACTTTTCCGTCCTTCTTAGGCACGGGCACAATATTGGCCACCCATTGAGGATATGTAGAAGTCACCAGAAACCCCGCATCAATTTGCTTCTGAACTTCCTCTTTGATCTTCACTGCCATATCTGGATGAGTTCTTCTGAGCTTCTGCTTCACAGGCATGCACTCAGGCTTCAAAGGCAGGAAATGTTGCACAATATCTATATCTAGACCCGGCATGTCTTCATATGACCAAGCAAAGATATCGGAATATTCTCGTAGCAAGTCAATCAATCTCTTCTTGACAGACTCTTCAAGAAGTGCCCCAATCTTCACCATACGAACACAATCCTCAGACCCCAAGTTGACTGTTTCCAGATCTTCAAGGTGCGGCTGAATGATCTTCTTCTCATGCTCAAGGAGACGGGTAATCTCATCAGGAATCCCTTCAACATCATCTTCCTCTGCCTTGAATACAGGGAATTCAAAATTGGGAGATGGCGTTGGATCATTATGTTCAATGGGTTTTAGGATCAACCTGCATAATGATTTTGGTTAATAAAAAACTTTAGAATTTAAACAAGCAAATCATTATGCAGATGAAAAATGTTTGCTTTTATTCTTGTTTTTATGGGTTTTTTATGATCACTGATTTCATGCAAAAGCAAAAAGTGAAAACAAATGGAAAAACAAATGTTTTACAATGCATTAATTGAATGAAAACATCATTGTATATATGCTGCCAACAATGTCATCACTTCTCCTTTTGGCATGGGAGAAGGGTTTTAAACAAAGTGAACAATTACTCTGATCTATGGATGACTGTAGGAACATCTACAGCGACCCAATTATGGCAGACACCACCAGGTATGATGAAATTGTTCAGATCCTCTACATCCTCTTCCAAGATAGCAGCAGCCTCTTCAGGTTGATCAGCACGGATAAATCCTGCACTCTTGAACAGCCCATGCTCATTGAATGCCCCAGAGGAATAGCCAATGCCAGCCCGGGATCTATTGTCTTCAAGCTCAATCATCTTCCCCAAACCAGCAACTGTACCACATTCAATGGCCAGTTTTGCATCACGGTAGGAAGCAAATGAAGGAGACTTCTTCTCGATTGGTTCATCAATAGATAAAGCTTGGAACGGAGTTCCAACTTCATCCTCAGCGTCAATATACGAGAAAGAAGACAAGTGGCTAACCAGGAGAGCCTTTTCTCCCCCTACCACAACCAGTTTCTTGTTCTTCACGAATTTCAGCTTCTGGTGTAGGGTGGATGTCACAGCGCCAGCCTCGTGAATCCATGGTCTACCAAGGAGACAGCTATATGATGGGTGGATATCCATTACCTGGAAGGTAACCTGGAAATCACTTGGTCCAATCCTGATCGGGAGATCAACTTCCCCAATCACAGTCTTACGCGACCCATCAAAAGCCTTCACAACAACACCACTCTGCCTCATAGGAGGACCTTGATATGACAACTTCGAAAGAGTGGATTTTGGCAATACATTCAGAGATGATCCAGTGTCCACCAGCACGTTGGACATGGCATCAGATTTGCAATTCATAGAAATGTGTAAAGCCATGTTGTGGTCTCTTCCCTCCTCAGGGAGATCAGCGTCACAGAAACTCAAAGTGTTGCAAGTAGTAATGTTTGCAACTATACCATCAAATTGTTCTACAGTGACGTCGTGATCAACAAACGCCAGGTCCAAAACCTTCTGCAGAGCCTCCCTATGGGGTTCTGAATTCAGCAGCAAAGATAAAACGGAAATCTTGGACGGCGTTTGTAGAAGCTGGTCTACAACATTGTACTCACTCTTTTTGATGAGCCTCAGCATCTCATCAGATTCTTCATTCACAATGCCACTAGGGCCAACTGAAGAAGCAGGAGTCTTTTGTACAGAGGAGGGTTTGGCAACATCAAGTGCCGGATTCTGAACATTTACAGCCGTCCCAACCGGACGCTCGGCAGAATCAGAAGCAACAGCCTTAGCCTGAGGCTTAGGTGCAGAGAATACACGACCACTCCGGGTCAACCCACTAACATCAGCAATATTGGTGACAGAGGTAGAAGGCAACGGCACTTCTCTCCCATCTTCAACAGCAACGGGGTTATATCTGAATGGCACAGCTCTATCTGAAGAATAAGGCACAGGGCCTGCAGGCTTAATCACTAGAGACGGAGAGACCTTCGGCTTGTTGCTATCATAACGAATAACAACAGGCTCGGGTAATTTGAACACCGGTGAAATAACATTCACCTCCGATTCATCTTCATCAACATTTCTGTTCTGAAGAATCTCTATGGTTCCCTCATCTAGCAACTCTTGAAGCTCTCTTCGCACTTGGCGACACCCCAGACGGTTGACAGAGCAAATGCGGCATCTATCATGGTCATGCTCCATATGGCTGTACTGACACAGCAAACGATGTAATTCGACCAATGACTGTCTAATATGACTGACATATTTGACTTTATATTTCCCAGGGCACCCCTGGACCATATTCACAGATTTCCAATGCGCGGGCAATGGGTCCTTCGTAACATTGGGGCCTGAGTCTTCAAAGCTCAGGATGCCACATCTCATAAGGTCTTGAACCTTAGTCTTCAGTGGGTAGCAGTTTTCAATGTTATGACCCGGAGCACCGGAATGATAAACACAGTGTTGGTCTGGCTTGTACCACCACTGAGGATTTGCAGGCACGGCAGGAGGATCCCTGGGACTAACCAACTTCCTTTCCAGCAAGGAAGGATAAAGCTCTACATATGACATAGGAATTGGATCGAAACTGATCTTCTTCCTATCATAACTCAAGTTAGCTTGGTTGGTTGTACTGCCACGAGGCTGGTAAGCCTGTTGCTGTGGATGGTGCTGTTGCTGATATTGCGGTTGCTGATGTTGCTGAGAATTGTCTTTGAAGACAGGTGCTATATGAGCCACCTGGTGCTGATTGTTGTTACGCCGTGCTGGCTTCCTCTGAACAGGGGGGTCTTCTAGGCTTAGCATGATATTGCACAGCATGTGCCTCCCCATCCTTCTTCTTAAACGCCCCATATCGTTTAGAAGAAGAGCTTTTATCCTTTGCCAATCGTCCTTCACGGACTCCTTCCTCCAGTCGCATCCCCATGTTCACCATCTCGGTGAAATCAGAGGGAGCGCTTGCTACCATCCGCTCGTAATAAAAAGAACTAAGAGTCTTCAAAAAGATCTTAGTCATCTCTTTCTCTTCCAGCGGTGGAGTAATCTGAGCAGCCAGCTCTCGCCACCTCTGGGCGTACTCCTTAAATGTCTCCTTATCCTTCTGAGACATGGCCCTGAGCTGATCACGGTCAGGAGCCATATCAACGTTGTTTTTGTATTGTTTGACGAAGGCTTCGCCAAGATCATTGAAGGATCGGATATTAGCACTGTCCAAACTCATGTACCATCTGAGTGCAGCACCGGACAGACTGTCTTGAAAATAATGGATCAGAAGTTGATCATTATCAGTTTAGGTAGACATTTTCCTGGCGTACATGACCAGGTGAGCCAGAGGGCAGGTGTTTCCCTTATATTTTTCAAAGTCAGGTACTTTGAATTTGATCGGTATCTTGACACCGGGAACTAAACACAACTCGGCAGCAGACTTGCCGAACAAATCCTTCCCTCGGAGGGTCTTCAATTCCTTTCTCAGCTCGAGGAATTGGTCATTCATAGCGTCCATCTTCTCATTAACATCCGGGCCCTCAGACGGCTCGGAATGATAAATGGTGTCGTCTACCCTAGGCATGGTATGCACGACAGGAGGAACAGCAGCAAGGACCGGGCTAGATGCCGGCATATGAGCAAAAGTTGGGGCAGGAATATCAGGCATGAAACCCGGAGGCATTCCCCAAGGAAACCCGGCTGGCATAGCATTGGGCACAAAATGAGCACTGGCGACTGGCACAGTCGGAGCAGCGACCTCTGAAATAACCGTCCTCTGGGGAGGAGTTGCAGGAGGTTGAGCAGGTTGATTCTGAGCAGCAAGGAGTTGCTCCATCAAAGCGCCAAGTCTGGCGACCTCTTCTTTCAGTTCACGGTTCTCTTGTTCCAACTGATCCATTACTCTGGCAGAATTGGCTCTTGTATAGTACCGGTGAGTCAACTTGTCTTCAAAATAAATGAAGAGCACAAAGTTAGGCCACAGACAAGAAGACCAAGAACGACACCTGCTCATGCAAAATGATGCATGCAATGTTTGTGCATATGCTTTGTTTTTTTTTCAAGGAACTTTTAGGGTATTATTTGCAAATTTTGATCATTCAAAGCATTTTGATCTCATATGGAAAATATCTCATTCAATATATTTTGAACAAAGAAGTACAGCATTTTTTATCATTACAAAGAGAAAAGGAAAATAAACATCCTATGGATCCCTAGAAGCTCGGGATGCTGGAAGACGAGATGCACAAAGCTTCTTGATCTCTCTCTCATAGGCTGCTTCCATATCCGCTTTCTCCTTCGCAAGTCGATCATACTTCCTCTTCCAGAATTTGGAAGACTGAGGAAGAAGAGAAGTCCAAGTATCATTGGGATCATCGATCACCTGATGCTCGAGAAGTTCAATCAGAGCGTCCTTCTCCTTCAGCTGATGAAGCAACTCTTCTCTCTCACGGATCCAAGCACGTGAAAGGTCTTCTTCTCTCAACTCCTCTACATCTTGGGTGGGGAGGGTTGAAGGCCCAGCCACATCCATAGGTGTAGGTCTCGGATGATCATAAGGCATCAGGTACGCGGCAACTCTCTGTCTGACCCAAGAGGTATATGGCTCCAAAGCAATGCAATTCTTCGGACCTAGCTCATTCCTACTCTTCTTGCAGATCTTGCGTCAAGCGCGGACAAATCTGGCTTTCAGGCCTTGGGGATCTTTACCCTCCTGAAAGAATACACCTTCTAACAGAATGTTATGAGGTTTATCCTTTAGGGGGAACCCAAGCTGACGACGTGCTAAAATAGGATTGTAGCTGATCCCACCACATGTACCAAGAAGAGGCACATTAGGGAATTCACCACAATAGTCAATGATCTGCACAGTATCATACACGCGATCATACCAAGAGATATCATCATTAGTGAGAGACATGAGTCTCTGAGACCACCGTAGACATCCCTTGTTCTCCTTGAAAGCAACCGTCTGCGGCAAGTGCGAAATAAACCACTTATACAGCAGAGGTAGGCAGCACACAATAACTCCTCCACCTTTTGCATTCCTCATATGCAAAGAGACATAGGCATCACCCAACAGAGTCGGAACAGGATTAAGAACTGAAAAGATCCTAATGGCGTTCACATCCACAAATTTGTCGATGTTGGGGAATAATACCAAACCATAGATGAGCAGCACAAATAAAGCCTCAAAGGCATCCTCACTCCTGGCCTTCCCATACAATGTAGCTTGAGCGATGAGGAAATCGGAAGGAAGACCCTGAATTCCACCTTTGGTAGTCAGATTAGCTTTAATTAACGCTTCATCTATGTGCAACAAGTCTGCAACCTCTCGAGCGGTCGGAATACTCTCCAAGCCACTGAACGGCACCTGATCCAGAATCGGGATCCCAATAAGATGAGAATATTCCTCCAAGGTAGGCAACAGCTGGAAGTCCGGAAAAGAGAAGCAGTGATACAGAGGATCATAAAACTGAGCCAGAGTACTCATCAAACCCTCATCAACCTGAGTAGTCAACAGAGGCAGAAGCTTCCCATAACGAGCTTTGAAACCCAAGGGATCTAATACATAAGGTGTCAGATTTCTTAACTCTTTCACATCGGGTTGTCTAAAGCTGTACTTCTTTGTATGCCTTTTTGGTCTTTCCATGTTTGAAAATTTTGCAAATAAACCCTTTAAGTTCCTTGAAAATTTTCTTTTTCTTCTGATGATATGAATGCAGATGAATGCATGAATGCATGAATGCAACAATCACACTCAAGGATCAAGCAAGTCACACCAAACAAAGGTCATGGGAAAGCTCATTGTATCCCTAATATCAATCATCCATTTTGGTGGATTTAGGTTTTCACCTTATCAACACCCAAGTTCCATTGATATTAACGGTACATGAACCGGCTCTAACATCCCTAATATCAATCATCCATTTTGGCGGATTATGGTTTACACCTTATCAACGCCCAAGTTCCATTGATATTAACGATGTTTGAACAACTCAACCATGAATCACGGGTTTGCTGAGAGTCACGAGCATGGAGTCTCGGTTAAGAACCACCCAAAGGGAGTGTACTAGGGTTTAAACCTGCCAGACATGTTCTACCAGAGGTTCCCATAATCATCGTCCCATCTCTCGGATATTATCGGAGGAACGAATACTCGTATTCCAAAAATATTCTCAAGAGAGACTCTTATGAGTGTAGTATCGCGTAACAATCGCATCAGATCTGACATCTGAACGACTTCCGCACTACGTCCTAAAAATAGGCCAAGATGGGCTTGGTAAACTAAGGTCCTTGGCTTCTAAGGCACATGATTGAAAGAATAATGCCTAACCACAAATAACTTGTGTGACATTATTAATCCAACATGACCTCCACCAAGTGAATGGACTCGCAAGTCAACTGGCTAAGGAATACTCCACACCAGTCAACAAGACTACGCCATTCTCCTATCCTAGAGTGCACTCGAGTTCGGGTATAGAACTCATCTCACAGAGATCACCAAAGCAAACAGCAATTGTATATCAAGCAATTCAAACATTACAATCAATACAGTTATCCCAAATTGTACAAAAATATGTCAAATAACACATAAACAGATATCATACAATAAGGGTGAAAAGTAGGCAATACCACCAGGGAAGGTCTAATGTTATCCCTAGCAGAGTCGCCACTTTTCTGTAGCGGTGTATTCGTCGCTATATGATTTATTGATTAAACCATAAGCAAAGCATACAAAGAAATCGAGTCGCCACCGCACTTTTATTTATCCAAAGGACTGGCTAAAAAGCGAACAAAAGCCTAAGAAGTTTTACACATAAAAAACCAATGAAAAGATCAGAGAATCTAGGTAAGGGGTAAATTACGCAATGGGAAGGTGTTAGGCACCCATCACGTCCTAGGTACTCCTAGGGAGCCCTTTTCACACTTGTTGCATAAGAAAAAGTTTATTTGTTTATGACATATTGTGCAAACATGAATGGGGAGATGAGAAAAGAATATACAATTTATTATTTTTGTGTTTGAACGGATGAACCCGTTGCCTATGTACCTTCCATGAAAGGTAAGGATCAAAACGCCGTAGTTCGGCTAGATTTCCAAAATATCAGTGGGTTCATTTTAAAACAAGAGCACTAAGGCTTTTCATTACCAATGGGAGAAAACTCAACCTGAATCAACAATCCACCATGCGAGGACGGCTTCAACATACTAGTGAGGGGTTAACCCTATAATAAGTATGGAAGACTTACAATCAACTCACTAAGGATAAGGTAAGATTTACATCAACCAATATGGTAATTGAAACCTACGGCTAATGTATGAAAGCATATTAACAATGGACAAAGCCACAAAACAATTGAATGGGTGAAGTTAATTGATTATGATTATTCACAAAATATGGTCAAAGTATGATTAAGATTCAATTCAGAAAGAAGTGTTATGAAATGGAGTTTGAAAAGTCAAGGACTTAAGGTCCAGGTTTCTAATTTGAAAAGAGATGAGAATGTTTGCACAACATGTATTTACAAGTTTTGAAAGTCAACAAGTGAAAAGGGGTTTTGAAACAAAAAGGATGTGGATGAAGGAGTGTAAAACTTCCTAGAAGTTCACCTCTTGAAATCGTATAGAAGATGATTCAAGTGTGTCCTTTGGAATGAGGCAACAAAGCAAGTAAGCAAATAAAAGCAAGGTGATACCGGATGCCATCAATGGACTTATACCAATCTCACAAACAAAAGCGGATACCGGATACCAATCAATGGATTTACACCAATCTCCTAAACACACAATGATATCGGATGCCAATAAATGGACTTACTCCAATCTCACAAAGCAAAAGCGGATACCGGATACCAATAAATGGATTTACACCAATCTCCTAAAACAAAACAATGATACTGGATGCCAATAAATGGACTTACTCCAATCTCACAAAACAAAACAGAACATGGATGTCAGATGCCAATCTATCTGGACTTATTTCAATCTCCACAGGATGATCATAGGAATACAAATGCCAACAACATGGACTTACAATTGCATCCTCACACACAACCAACAAACAAGCACTAAGCAAAGAGGACATAAGTGGCCAATGAAATGGCCTTACACTCAATCCCTTCCAAATCATAGGATCAATGGCCAATGAATGGACTTATAGTTGATTCCTCAATGGGCAAACTCAAACAAATCACAAAGATATGAAATGATGATCATGCAATAATAAACAATTAATGATGATGATAAATGCACAAAGGTCTGCAAGCAAACATGCACATATGAATCAAGCAATCAATCAAACAAAGTCATTTAGCACACACTATAACCAAGCAATTAGGCTCAAGCAAGGGTTAGACTTTAAAGTCAACTGGAATGGGATAAATGGTGCTCTTAACCTTAACATTGAGAGTTAAGGTGAAGCAGATGAAAGGATATGAGGGGTGTGCCTCATTGCTCTTATCCCTGGTCAGGGAGAGCATTGAATATCAGAAGGTGTGGGAGTTCAGAAAGTTGGAACTCTCTCCACAAGTTAATGACTCTATAGATCTTGGGTTAGGATCCACAATGCTTCAACATGTAATGTGAGCAAAGGGAAGACACACAGAATAGTAGGAGATGGACTACACATCTCTTTTGTCTACCAATTGCCTTATCAAAAGGACTTTTCCTGCTTGGGGACAAAGATAAACAATCACAAACATTGCCTCTTAAGAAGGACTTCAGACAGGTGCCTGGCTAAGTAACAAGCCAGGTCTTCCAGACTACATGAAGAAAAGAAAGTATACCTCGATGCTAATGCTATCAAGCAAAGCAAAAGCAAGTTCACAAAGGAACTATAGCAACTAATGTACCTGAAATCAATCAAATATAATCAGTATACCAATCACCAAGTCAAAACAGGCAAGATAAGAACCAACAGTCAACACAATCAATCACAAGTGCAAAGCACAAGCTCAAATCAAATGAGCTAGAGGCATCCTACAAAACAAACCAAGTTTGTCCATAACAATCAAATAAACCAAACTCAATCAACTTGAATTAATCTCCTTAAAGCAATTGCTTCTTCAACCTGAAAATCAAACTCAAACATGAGAAGTAGACCACTAGGACAAGGCCTAGGGTCAAAGGAGGAGAAATAAACCAAAAAAGAACATGCAAGTTGACCCAAATCAAGATTAATCAAATAAGAACAAAGTCCAATTGGTCTCATATCAAAAGCATCAACCAATTTCATTCTATAAGCAAATCATGTCAAAGTGTGCAAATGTGAATCACATTGGAGCAAACAGAATGAACACAAGCATATCAATACCAAAATGGCTCAATAAATTCCAAACAAAATCATGTCTAAACAACACACATTGAATAAGCAACACACCAAAATTCATTGCATTTGGACAAGTATAAGCATGTCAATGAAAATCACTAAGTCATGGTATGCAAAACAAGCTCAAACAAGGCCACAAATGGTGCATCAACTTCACACAAGCATAAAACAGTGATGACAAATGATAAATGATCCAAACCAAAACAAAAATGAATTTCAATGTGTCTAGAAAACATGTGTAAAATTTCAAGCTCATATGATAATGCATAAGAATTTCACAAATCATGGAAGTTGAACACTCAACAAAAGTCCAATTATGACCAAACAGCAAAGAAAATCTCAAACAAATTGGAAATGGATCCAAAAATCCTACAAAAATTCATGCTCAAACTAGACATCCAGTAGTATCACCATGCAAAAATTCAGATTATTTGGCACATGAATGGCATGGTAAATAAAATCAGCAAGTTGGACAAGAAATGGTGTGACACACATTGTCACACCTCCAATGATCATATCATATCTCACAATCCAGAAATGAAAAAATATCAAACTATATACCAAAATGACCATCAAGGTGTCTAGATTATGCATGTAAAATTTCAGCTCCATTGAATCAAGCATCATGATTTCATCAAAGAAATGGTAAGTAATGTGCAAGAAATGACATGTAAACATAAACCCTAGGCAATTTTTAAATCTAACCGAGCACAAATCTTGAGAAAATATCCATAAAAAAGTAGACGTGATGAGGATCATGGTGAAAAAAATCTCATGTAAATTGGACAAGTATTTTTGGAGATATGAATTTTTGAAGATGCAAGATGAAAATGAAATGAAAATTGAGAAAGAAAATGAAATTATGGAAATTAAATGAAATAATGGCAAATGCGTAAATAAACGGAACATTCAAAAATCTGGCGCCAACGCAAAACGCTGCGTTTCATTAAAAGGAAATGCAGCCCAATCAGGAAATGACAAGTGGTCCAACGCATGGCGCAGAAACACAAAAACTCATGCAAACCAAGGCCAGGAAGATCAAAAGCGATCTGGAAACGAAATATTTAGGGTTTATCACAAATTCATCGTGTTCATCATCATCAAGAACACACCAACACAGAAATTCACAAGCAACATACCATTGGACTCGTTATTCAACATACATCATCAATCCATCATTCATTTAGCCTAATTCTAACTATATCGCACGCATCGATCAAAGAAAGTTTCAGCTATCAAACATTCAAATCAACATAACTACCTCAAAACTCAATGAAAATCCGCGATCTAAAGTTCATTACAACCAGCAACAAAGGATCAACAAGATGCATATCATTATTGCACGAATTAGAGCAATCGAAAACTGACCTTGCTAGAGAAACAGAAGTAGATCCGCGCGATTCAAGCTCTTCCAAGTCTAAACAGATGTTCTCCAAGCTTATATTGAATGAATGGATGAAGAAATTTAGCTCAATAGTGCTTGATTCTCCTTAGAACTCCAACTGCCATGAACATGCTCAAGCTCCAACAGTCACGATCCAGCTTGAATTCTGCACAATCTTGCTTCAACAGATCTTCACAAAGCTGTTAGATGATGAACAGATCGAAAAACAAGCAAAAGAAATGAAGAAAAATGAAGAAAAAAGTTGAGAGAATTTGAGATGAAAAAGTTTGGATCTGAAAAAAATGAAGTTGTTCCTTGATTTTCTGTTATGATTAGGGTTTTATACTACCTGTTAATCAAGCTAGTTAAACATGATTAAGCAAAATGCAATGGATTAAGTGAAATGGGAATGTTATGCAATTTGGCCAAAATGCCCTCATGTAATGCCATGCAATGGAACAGTGCAAATTTGGCTTGAAGCAAGTCTAAAAATCTGTTTTAAGGAAAATGGCAATGGTTTGAAATGAAAATAATGCATTCTCTTCAAATTCACCTTTTCCCACCAAAATTCAAAATGAGGTCAAGTGAAAAATGCACTTTTTTGTGATGAGTTTTAATGAAATGTGATGCATGATTATGATAGTAGGGATCAAGAGTGAAATGCTCAAAAAAGAACCACATGAATTGGCCTTTTGATGCAAGAGTTGTGCTAGCTTGAAGTTCAAAATTCCTTGCTAATGATTTGATCATAACTTGCCAACCATAAATGAGAAATGGATGTTCTTGGACTTTTTGGAAAGGTAAGAGCAAGATCTTAAACTTTCATGTTGGGAAAAATTTGATTTGAAGCTTTCTTGGACATGTAAATTTGAGGAGAAGACCTTTCCATTTTTGACAGTTTGAAATTACAGGTCACTTACTATTTTTGGAAACTTTTCATCTGCCCTCAAATCCTTCAATGTTGATGTTTGAAATGTCAAATGAGACTTGTATGGACATGAATAAGGTCTCTCAAACCATCTCCCACCTTCAAATCCCTGATTAAATGCACAGTTGACCACAGTTGACTTTGCTAGGGTTTTGGTTGACTGAACAATGCTTTGATGAATTTCAAGCCTCTACCACTTGAGATCTTGATTCAAAATGATATCACAACTCATATGAACTCTTGTGAATGATCAATGGTGCCCAAATTCTTCAGAATGGCCACCATCCATGGCTCAATGAATGCCTTTGACTGGTTTGACCTAATGTTGCTTCATCTGCAAGTAACAAGGTTAGATGACAATATTTTTGTACCTTTGGTTAGTAAACAAATGAAAAGCAATGATATACAAATGCTAAACATGCTTGGTGATCAAGAACCACACTCACAAGATAGCCCACCCACAATGAAGAGGAGGCAAAGGTGTACAATGATCCTTGAGGCAATGAATGATATGATATGATGCCATGAGGGATCTTAGGGACAAAATTGGGGTCTTACACATATGTGCTCAAAATCACATTAAAAGAGTATCTCACATAAAAAGCATTACGAACAAGAAACAATTGAACAAAATTATAGATTAAAGCATTCATGCAAAGTCAAATCAACATATTTCCCAATAATATTAAAATAGGTTCATCAAAACACAACCTAACCTAGAGGCGTTTAGCTACTCATAATTCAAAATACAATACCAAAAACAATTGAAGAGAATTGCATATAAGATCCCTTGAAGGATTGGTCTCCAATGACTCCAAATGCTCTCAAAAACCACTTATGATGCTGTAGAATCGTACTCCTAATGCCAAAATTCGTCCTTTTTCATGTAAAGTGCATAACCCCAAAAAATGTACCAAAATTCACCTTTTAAAGCAGCCCAAACGCGTCAGAAAAGCCCAGAAAATAGTCCATCACGCGCATGATAGTTTTCCATCAGGCACGTGATTTTAAACAAGTCGCATCGCTCGTGCGATCCTTTTCAGCATGCGTGTGATTATTCCAGAATGTAGATATTTATATTATCTTCTGTTTTCATAAAACATCGTGTCAAAACGAGTTACGGAACTCCAGATATCATCACTACCCCAAATTTAATATGTTGCTTGTCCTCAAGTAGATCGCCTAAAATTGCACATTTCAAAAAAAAAAATGAATTGCAATAATAACAAGTGAACATCATCAGTTGTGTTACCCGATCATCATTCCAGTTCCCAACTTCAATCGAGTAAATTTGGAAAAGTTCTTCCAACATAACAAGTACTCAACCTGTGTCTCAGCTCACTAATTTTTTCGCTCGAATTGATAGGGCAATCACACAATCAACGTACAAAAGTATTTTACGATAAGTTTGTAAAATTTCTAATAAAATCAATCAAAGTCATCTAAACACACATGTTTAGAGGTCTTTCAAGGTTGTAATGGGGATTATGTCAGGGTAGGATAATTTTGGATAATAGGCTTAAACCTTTGGAGTTAAGTACCTAGTTTTCCTTATTTTATCATTTTTTTTTCTTATCAACTCTTTCTTAATTACTGTGGTACTAAATATTAACATGTTATGGTCATAAACATTGATTTTCTCTCTTTTTTTTAGAAGTTGCCTTGACTTCTTGATTTTTTCTTTTTTTTTTTTTTTGAATTTATTTTTTCGACCAAAATCTCTAGTACACCAACCCCAAACTTAAACTTTTTGCTCACTTCCAAGAGAAACCCCAAACTTATTCTTTTGCATATGACCAAGGATCTAAATTTTCTATCTAACTCCAAAGAGAGGGTGGAAATATTTATTCTTTCAAGTCAATTGGCTAATTGATGTGGCTATGTTTCTTAACGAAAGGGCTTAGGTTCAAAGTGATTAGAAAAGGATATAAACATGATATACGAGTTAGTTTTGAAAAGGCTCAGAGTTTACCACACAAAAAAATGCCTCGGTGTGTATTTATCAAACCAATAAATTAAATCAAAAATAATGCAAATTCTAAAAAACATCAATTGTACGAATACTCTCATAAGAAGAAAAGGTAAACAATGAAATATTTGGGTCAAACCTTACTAGTTGAGGTATCTAGAGATTGAGTACAAGGTAGTTGGTTGTTCCTTTCGTCCTCAACTTTCAATCTGCAAGGAACTTTCCTGATGATCACCTTAGTTATTTTATGATACTTATGGTTCATTTGTTCAGTGCTAAAATTATAACCTTATAAATCTAAAAGAAGCAACAACAATAAACTGATTTTTAAAGACAAACATAAATTTATTGGTACAAAGGGGAACCAAATATTACAGTTAATACTCTAGATTAACTTTAGATATTGACTTGTTGTACGTAAAAGGGAATCACATAAATTAATATAAATTCAAAAAACTCCAAATTAACATATCATAGGAGCGGAAAACTTATTGCACGTCTTGCATGGTGTTGTTGAAGTTTTGGTTCTCTTTGGTCCACTCTGCCCCCATCTGATTGATGTTGATGCTCGAGAGTAGCGGCTTTGCTTTAGATCCATTCCCTGAAACAACAACAACAACAACAACACTAGAAAGTGAAAAGGGATTAGAAAAAAAATAAGATTAGAGATAGTTTTTAATATCTCTTTCTTCTTTCAATCCCTTTCTCAAGTCTTTGTCATACTGCTCCTAAACGTGACATGCTAAAAAATAAAAACAATTAATTGAAATAAACTGAAATTTAAATTTTTCAAATGAAATAAAAACTTATCTTATGGGTTGCCTCCCATTTAGCGCTTCTGGACCTTTCTATTTTTGTGTTAGGGCGGCATATATGACACGAAAAACACATCATCCTTCTCCTTCCTTTTGTTTGGTAGGAATTACATTAGTTTCAAGAATTAAAGGTTTTTCTTCCATATTATCATTAGCTTGATAGTATCAAATAAGGAATAAATCTCATCCAATACTTCATCTATTTCAGCTCTTTTATTAGCCTTATTGCTAGGTATAGGACTATTCTTTTGCTGAAGATCTTATAGTTGGACATCTATGTCTAAACAAACTATTGCACTTGGAGATTCATCCAAAACTATATAATCTTCAAATTGCATTCTTGTTCTTTTCCCACATATAATTTTCACCGCCGCTTCTTCTATTCTTGCTTCTATTTCGTTAACAGATGGTGTACATTTTTCTTCTTCTTTCTCTTTTTCAATTCCTCCTTCATTGGCGACCTCACACTCCTTTTCTTTCAATTTCCTTATCTTTGGGACTATCTAAAAATTTCCGATTGAACTCGCCACTAGAGCCCAGTTCTAATGCTAATTGTCTAGATACTATACCAAGTTGCATAATTAAGTTCTCGAAGGATGCTTCCATGTCCCTTTGCAAGGTTTCTTTCTATCTGTTGATTTTCCGGAAATTGATTTGAGTAATATTTATGAACTGAGTCAAGGTTTCTTCAACTTCTCCTTCATCGAATACCTCACATTATTGTTTGACTTCTCTTTCAAATTCTGCATCTCTAGGACTATCTAGTATATTTTCATAGAAATCCCCACTAGATCTCAGTTTTAATGTTAATTGGTTGGATACTTGACCAAGTTGCATCTCTAAATTTTCAAAGGTTGTTTCCATGTTACTTCACATGGTTTCTTGATGCCTGTTGATTTTCTCGAAATTGAGTTGAGTCATCTTAGTATATCTATTACCAGTAAGAAGGCTCTGAGAAGACTCCCTTCCAAGTTTTTCTTAAACGGTGATGTGTTATACAAGCAAAATTATGATTCCATATTGCTGAGATGTGTGAATAGACACGAGGCTTGTACGATCATAAAATCTATACATGAAGGCTACGAGGGTGTACATGCGAAAGGTCCTGCTATGGCTAAGAAGATCCTTCGGGCTGGGTATTATTGGACGACAATGGAGGTTGGTTGTTACAACTTTGTTAGAAGATGCCACAAATATCAAATATATGGTGACAAGATCTTTGTGCCACCGACTCTGTTGAATGTTTTGACGTCTCCGGGGCTTTTTTCTATGTGGGTATCGATATGATTAGGATGACATAGCCTAAAGCTTCCAATGGTTATCGATTCATCCTAGTCGTCATTGATTATTTCATAAAATGGGTCGAAGTTACTTCATACACCAATGTCACTCGATAAGTGGTTACTCAGTTTATCAAGAAAGAGATCATTTGCCAATATGGAATTCCTAGCAAGATCATCATAACAGTGCCAATAATCTCAACAACAATATGATGAGGGAGTTATGCGAAGAATTTAAGATCGAGCACCACAACTCTTCACCATACCAGCCCAAGATGAACGGTGTCGTAGAAGCATCTAATAAGAACATCAAGAGAATCATCCAAAAATTGGTCAAGACATACAAGGACTGGCATTAGATGCTACCCTTTGCTTTGCACTATTACAGGACCTTGGTTCGCACATCCATTGGGGAAACTTCGTACTCATTGGTGTATGGGATGAAAGTTGTACTATCAATCGAAGTCGAGATTCCTTCACTCAGGGTCATCATGGAGGCTGATCTTGATGAAGCTGAATGGGTTCAATCACGGTATGACCATCTGAATCTGATTGAAGAAAAATGTTTAATGGACATTTTCCATGGTCAGTTGTACCAAAGACGCCTCAAACGAGCTTCTGATAAGAAAGTTCTTCCTCATGAGTATCGCGCAGGAGAACTCGTGCTCAAAAGGTATTCTGCTATTCACTCAGATCCTCGGGGCAAATGGACTCCCAACTACGAATGACCTTTTGTTATTAAGAAGGCCTTCTGAAGTTGATCCCTAATCCTCACAATAATGGATGGGGAAGAATTGTCATCGCCAGTGAATGCAGACATAGTCAAAAAATATTATGCCTAAAAAGAAATGACAATAAAAGTCCGCTAGATTAATCCTCATGAAATTAATCTAGGTAAAAAATGATATCCCGATGGACCAAAAAATGAATTGTCCATGCAAAAGTTAGGGATCAAATAAAAATATAAAGCTCGCTAAGTCGAAAACCCGAAAGGGCGACTTAGGCAAAAAGGAGCATCCCGGTGGACGAAAAGAATAGAAAATGTCTAGGAAAAAGTTAGGGAAAAAGGCATTGACTATGATTCTTAAGCATGTCACGTTACAATTTAGATCTCAGACGGTCAAAGATTGATCCAATCATCGTCAATCAAAGCAAGGTCTTGGGTTTCAGATCCTACAGTGGATGACGACCAATGTTGTAATCAATGGCAAAATACAAAAATATTCACATTGCCATTTCATTTATTTTTCAATTTTTTGCGATGTCCTCTTTAAGGATGTTTGCATCTTTGTACATGTCGTGTGTATAGTTTTGTTTATGATCAATAAAAGTCAGCTTCTTTTATCATTAGTTTTTGCTTCTCCCGCATTTTTTTTTCAAAAAGATTGATTTATCTTAATCATATAATGCTGTGAATTTCCAATTGATCTTATTTGCTTACCCTCTCAAGAAGATTGATGTCATTCTTGGAATGGATTGGTTATCTTCCAATTCCGTGTATATTGGTTGCAAGGAAAAGGCTATATTCATTCCTAGCAAGGAGACTACCCCAATTGACGCGATTGGCAAATTGATCGAAGGTACGGTTAACATGGTTAATCATATTTTTACACAAGAGAAGTCCTTTCTTGTGGTTCTCACCATAGATTCAGAAGATAGGAAGAATGTGTCATAGATTTTTGTAGTATGTGAATTTCCTGAAGTTTTTCCCAATGATATCATTTCTCTCCCACCAGAAAGGGAAGTAGAATTATCTATTGATCTTGTTCTGGGAAACGCTCTGGTTTATATTGCTTTGTATCGGATGTCTCTGATAGAGTTGAGATAATTGAAAGGTCAATTGGAGGAGTATCTAGCAAAGCATTTCATTCAGCCTAGCGTTTCCCCATGGGGAGCCCCTGTTTTGTTGGTCAAGAAGAAGGACGGTAGGATGCGGTTATGCATCGATTATTGCGTGCTGAATAAGGTTACCATAAAGAACAAGTACCCCTTACTACGGATTGATGACCTCCTGGATTAATTGAAAAGAGATCGTGTGTTCTCAAAGATTGATCTCAGGTCAGGGTACCATCAGATTCAGGTAAAGAGTTCAGATGTGTCGAAGACCGCCTTCAGAATACGGTATGGCCACTATGAATTTTTGGTTATGCCGTTTGGAGTAACCAATGTTCCCGTTGTCTTTATGGATTACATGAAATGGATATTCCAACCATATCTAGATCAGTTTGTGGTGATCTTTATAGATGACATCTTAATTTACTCTTGAACTCCAGAAGAGCATGAGGAACACTTGAGGAGCAGGTTATCTACCCTTTGGGAGAAGAAATTGTACGCTAAGTTTAGTAAGTGTGAGTTCTGGATGTCCAGAGTAAATTTCCTTAGTCAAGTTATATCTGAGGGGGGGTGTAGTTGTAAATCCTTTAAAATTGGAAGTTGTAGTAAATTGGGAGCGACCAAAGAATGCTTCTGAAGTTCTAAGTTTCTTGGGTTTGGCAGGTTATTACCGAAGATTTATTACGAGGTTTTCCAAGTTGGTTTTACCGTTAACGAGGCTTACGAGGAAATAAGCCTCTTTTGAATGGGATTTGAGTGTGAAGAAAGTTTTCAGAAGCTTAAAAAGAAGTTGACCTCCGCCCCAATGTTGGTGATTTCAGACCCATATTGACCTTACGAAGTATTTTGTGACGCATCAAAGAAGGGTTTGGGTGAAGTGTTAATGCAAGATGGACAAGTGGTGGCTTATGCGTCCTGACAGGTAAGACCTCATGAACAGAACTATCCTACCCATGATCTTGAACTCGCAGCTAATGTCTTCGCACTTAAGGTGTGGCGACATTACTTGTATGTAGTTTATTTTGAAATGTTTAGCGACCATAGGAGCTTGAAGTATCTCTTTGACTAGAAAGAATTGAATATGTGCCAGAGGAGATGGATGTAATATCTTAAGGATTATGACTTCGAGTTGATGTACCATCCCAGAAGAGCTAACAAGGTAGTGAATGCCTTGAGTAGAAAAGAGATTTGTGTTGCTGAGTTGATGGTGGTAAAGTATAATCTAATGGAGAAATTATAGAATCTCAATATTCAGTTTGAATGGACACTGGCGGGTGTGTTGATTAGTAATTTGAGTATTGAGAATGATTTACAGGAAATGATTCGGAAAACTCAATGGTCTGATGCAAAGTTACAAGCTAATAGAAATCCCCCTTATTTTGCGCGAGCATCTGATGGAATTCTTCTTTTCATGCAAAGGATGTGTGTACCCGATAACATTGAATTGAAGAGGCTGATTTTGCATGAGGTGCACAAGAGTAAGTTATCCATTCATCCTGGGTCAATAAAGATGTATCAGGATTTGAAGAAGAGTTTCCAGTGGCCCAGTATGAAGAGAGATATTGCAGAGTATGTGGCGCAATGTGCAGTTTGCCAACAAGTAAAGATAAAACATCACAGGCCATGAGGCATGTTGCAACCTCTAGAGAAACCCATGTGGAAATGGGACAACATTTCTATGGACTTCATTGTAGGACTACCTCGTACTCGAGGCGGACATGACTCCATATGGGTGACTGTGGATAGATTGACCAAGTCAGACCACTTCTTACCTGTTAAGACAACATACAAGGTGGTTACCCTTGCAAGATTGTTTATGGCTGAGATTGTACGATTTCATGGTGTACCATTTAGTATTGTGTCTGATAGAGATCCAAAATTCACCTCGAGATTTTGGAAATATTTTTGCAAGGAGATGGGAATGAGTTTTAGTATGAGTACTGCTAACCACCTTCAGTATGATGGACAAACATAGAGAACTATTTAAACTATCAAAGATATGTTGAGAGCGTGCATTTTGGAAGATGGAGGAAGTTGGAAAGACCATTTGTCTTTGGTGGAGTTTGCACACAACAACAGATACCATGCCATTATATATATGGCCCCGTATGAAACCTTGTATGAAAGGAAGTATCAATCACCTTTGTGTTGGTCCGAAGTAGGTGAGAAAGGAATACTTGGATCAGAGATAATACAAGAGATTACGGAGAAAGTCAAGTTGATCCAAGAATAGTTAAAGAAGGCACAAGATTTCCAAAAGAGTTATGCGGATAGACGGGGGAGGCCCTTGGAATTTAAAGAAGGATACCATACGTTTTGAAGGTCACCCCGAGATTAAGGTTGAAGGGACTTTTCAAGACATGAAAACCTAGTCTAAGATATGTGGGACCCTATCAGATTATAGGTAGGATAGGTGAAGTTGTGTATCACCTGGCATTGCCGCTTTCACTATCTGGATTACACGATATATTCCACGTATCTCAGCTTCAAAAGTTTGTACCTGACACTTTTCATCCCATGCTTCTAGAGATAATTGAAGTGGAATCAGATCTTTCCTTTGAACAGCAATCAAGCTGCATCTTGGAGCATACTAGTAGATCCCTAAGGAATAAGAAGATACCTCTTGTGAAATTTCCATGGGAAGAGTCACGTCTCGATGAAGCTACGTGGGAGCTCGAGTTAAAAATGTGAGAACTCTACCCTCATCTATTCTGGTAAGTTTTTGAATTCGAGGGTGAATTCTAATTAACGGGGGAGGATGTAATACCCTGGCCTTCTAACACCAGTAATTATCGCCTAACAGTGAATTAGTGAGATAATTACATGAGTGGGTAATACCTAAAATTCCTTTTAGTCAAATTTGGACTTGGTTAGGGAAAAAGGAATTATGGTCATTACACCTTTAAGAACGGACTTAAGACTTGTTTGGCTAACCCTTCCATTTATTCATTTTTCCAAAATCAAAATTGTGAAAAGAGAGAGAGAGAGAGAGAGAGAGAGAGAGAGAGAGAGAGAGAGAGAGAGAGACGTGAAAACAAGGAAGAGAGGAGAAAGATCACTTCCAAGTTTACCATGTTCACATTTCCATGCTTCAAGAACTCACCCAAATATGATATTACTTTTTATCTTCATTTTGCTTCAGCATCTTCATCAACATCAAGGTGAGTCCCATTAGTTAGAAACTTGTATGATTTGGGAAAGGTTTGTGAGAAATTTCATGAAATTATTATGATAAAAGGGATTCATAAAACCTATTATGTTATGATGTTTATATGCATGTCGGGATGAGGAGTGATAACGTGAATTGATCATTTATATAGCATGGTTAAGTTGATGTTTTATGTTGTTGGTACATGTTGGAAATGGGTTTAGATCGAAGGAAATGTGACAAAATAGGTGAATTTGGGCTATGGACTCAGTGGTAACCAGTTACTAGTAGTTAGTAATCAGTTACCTACAATAAAAATGGATTTCTGGGCTGTTTTTCGAGCCCGTAACTTGTTACGGGTTTGAGCGTAACCGGTTACCGTTGTTTGTGTGAGAAACTTCAGAATTAAAATCAGAGTAATTTGAGTTATGTGATTCGGAATTAGACATGGTCGAATGCGTTGGAAAGATATTCTAATTATCTATTAGGTAGTGAAGTAATGGAATGATTTTAGGCCAATGATTTAGGGTAAATAATGATACACTAACATGTGTGATATGATGTGATCCTTTATTATATGCCTCTTTTACATGTGTGCTTAATGTATTGCACGATGATTGATGAATATCATGTTATGATCACTTTTTTATGACTTTAATCATATGCATACCTAATATGATTCACTATGGTATGTGATGTGATCACTATCTTTCCTGGCTACCCGTTCGTTCTGGTTGAACATTCGAATGTGATGTGGTCGCGTATGCTTGAGCCGAAGTAGGCCTAGACTTGAGGTGGTAAATCATTTGGGATACAAGACTAGGTTTGGATGTATATACCTGAGCTATATATTAGTAAGATGTGGGGCCTGACAAGGTGGATACTCACTTCGATACTCACCCAGATGATCGGTATGGTGGGGTCGTGACGCCATGTAGGCAATATCACTTTGTTACTCACCTATAACGGGCTTGTGTGGCCATATAGGTGTAATTCACTTGGTCCAGGACTTCGTTTTGAGATGTACTCGCTAGTGCTTTTGCCTGGTGGTCTTGTGTGGTCATGTAGGCATATTTTCACTTGACGTAAACTCATATGTGTATTGATGATTTATGGGGTCATGAAGTCATTTAGGCAATGTCTTTGCTACTCATCACAGATGGGGCCGTGTAGCAACTGAGGTGTAAACCACTTTATTCCAGACTTCGTTCCAATGTGCACTCATCTGACTCATCATGTTATGTGCTTATGCAAGTCTCTTGATGCTAGACACTTGGTAACTCAGCAAGGGTGTGCTTGCATGTCCTAGTTCGGAAGACATGAGATACTTCTGGATTCCTTGTACATGGGTATGGGTTTGTATACTGGGTTGTATTATTCTATTGTATGCTTGTTGATTCCCAATTGGGCGGTCAAGGGACTCCTACTTGGGATGGTATGTGATGATTGAGTATTCATGTAATTGGCAGTAAGGAGATCCCGGATCAATGGTAGATCTGTATTGATGCATGAATCCTATAGTACCGAGAGGACCCATAAGATAGGGGGATTCACTGAGATTTAGTAATCTTACCCCAATCCTATTATTATTTTAGGTTGTTCGAGGAAGGATAAAGGCAAAGGTATGATGGCCTAGTTTGCTTGAAGATGTTTGTTGGCTAGATCTTTATCGTGTTTTGAGCCTTTGGCTTATGTACTTATGGATTATGTATTAGTACTTACAGGATCGTACCGTTTTGGCCATGTTGTATTTGGTTTTTGTTTATTGTATTAATAACTATCCTATTTTGCTTCTTATGTATGACATTTATGTACCATATTATAATACCATATGCATATTATTCTAGACATATATGTATGGGGTGTTACAAATTGCACTTGCATATTCCAATTAAGCCACAACTCTTCCATCATTATTTTAAAATTTAACACTAGGAATAAATGGAGTACTCACTTTCTTGAAATGTAAGTGTTTGAACTTATCAAGTACTTTCTTAACATAGTTTGTTTTTCTAAGTTCATAACCTCCACTATTTCTCTTTACGTTGATCCCCGAAAGTGTGTTAACTAGTCCAAGATCATTCATCTTGAATGTGGAAGTTAGAAACCTCATTGTTTCTAAAAATCCATTTATCTCGTTACTAATGATCAATCATATAGTCAACATGGAGACAAATGAATATCAAAATATTCTCACAACTTTGTGTACAAACACTTGTAACAAGGATTAGATCAAGAAGGTTTTTAGATGAAGTGAGATATTAAATTATAAGCAATTTAACGTAGTATAGTATAAATTGTAATGAGCACCTTATTTATGTTCACTTGTCTCAAATCTTCACTTGAACTTCTATGTCAAACCTTCTTAATCAACTTTATCACTGATATGCATGACACTTTTGAACCTTTTCTTCTTTGATAATTTTTGTCTTCATCAAAATTGAACTAGATATAAGATGTATTCCTCACAATCTCCCTCATTTGATGATGACAAACTCTTTTAAACCGTGTTTTGATCAGATTGAAAAGTCTTCCCCTAAGTTGTGTGGCTCCCCTTTAATTGGTGAATCTTGCAATGACAAATTCAAATTATTGATGTCATTGTTTCGGTGCTTGTTTTAATCCATACAAGGATTTGACAAGTTTGCACCCCTTTTGTTCATTACCAAGTGTCGCAACGCTAAAAACAACCGGCGGGAAAATACAGAGTCGCCGCCGACGCTATTCATCCTATGATGGAAAGGGAGCGCAGGACTAACCTAAGAAAGGGAAATGAACGGTCTTACGACCAGAGATTACAAGGTACGGGAGTCGGTTACGCAAGGGGAAGGTATTAGCACCTCTCACGTCCGTCGTACTCGACGGGATCCACGCTCAAAAGAATAGGAAAAGGTTGCTAATAAAACTGCTCAAAGAAATTGTACAAATTGGAATAATAAACAGGTGGATGAAGAAAGAAAACGGAGGAAGTGGACTCGGCAGGATGTCGCATCCTGGGCCTACGTAGTTTGTCAGAAATAAACATCAGAGTCAACGTAGTTCGGGGAAAAGGAGACATGCTCGCTAGGATATCGCATCCTATGCCTACGTATCTTCTCTATCCAGAGGAGAATCAGAGCATTCGTAGCTCGGCTAACGCACGCCGAAACAAAACGCCAACAAGGGACACTGAGACATCAAAAGAAACACTCAACAGGAAACAGAATGCCAATACATGGACTTACACCCGACTCCTAACAACAACCAAACAAAAGGAAACAGAATGCCAATACATGGACTTACATCCAACTCCAAACAATAGCAAACGCTAACCAGCGAACACCAAAGAAAAAGGTTATCAGATTACCCCAACAAAGTAATCAAATATCCAAAGATGAACCCCAAAGATGAACCCCAAGTGAACAATCATCACAAATGAACCCAATATGAACCCCAATGATAATAATCATCACCAATGAACCCCGAATATGAACCCTAAATGATAACAGAAGAAATCCCCAAGGTATGAACGTACAACACATGCACACGCTGAACAAACGAGTACTCACACCAAAGAAACAAATAAAGGGTACACACACATAAAACAACAAAAAAGAAAAGGTTGCCCGGAGAGATTGCTTACAGCCTCTTGCCTACGTATCTCATCTGGTATGAGAATCAGGACGACGTAGTTCCCCTTAACAGGGGTACAACACTCTCCTAACCAGAGACCAGGGAAACAACAAACTAATAGGGAGACTAAGACTCGAGCCTAATAGTTGTCATGCCATCAATATCCCTAAATTGAGGTCTCCAACAAGAATCCTACTTCCTCAGAAATCAATCATACAACTCCTACAGAAATGGAGATGAGAAGAGGAAGGTAGATAAACACACCAGCACAAGTGAACAAGCATCACATACTATATCCATACAAGAGGCCCAAACAATGGGTAGGTTTTAGTCAAGAGGGGTCATATCAACCTCGACAAACAAGCCAAACTGTAATGGGTAATTTGTAGCTCTTAACCACTGACATTGAACGTCAGGGTGAAGCTGATCAAAATGCTAATGAGGATGAGACCTCATGCTCTTAACCCTGGCCGGGGTGAGCTCAAAACAAAGAAAGCATGGGGATCCAGAAAGAGGGACCCTATTCCACTTGACAGACTCTGGACAAAGATCTTGGGTACATGTTCAAAAGCATCAGCACGTAGTGCGAGCATAAAGAACGACTCACTGAATAACGGGGGATTGGCTACTAATCCCTTTTATCCGTCAATTGCCTCTACTCTTGGAGGTCTTATCAAATGTCACATGCCTCATCTTGGAGGTCTTTGGCACAAATGTAAACAAACACAAACAGAGCCTCTGAAGGAGGACTTGCCAGCAAAATGCCTGCCAAAAAGGTGACAGGACTTCAAGACTACATGAAGTAAGAAGCTAACTACCTGAGTGGTGTGTCAACCACAATCCAAAGCTTAAGCAAAAGCAAAAGCAAGCAAGCAAATAAGGTACCTGTACAAAGACTAAACAGTTAGTACTTCAGTCATACAACCAACAGACAAACAGTGAAACCACCTAACAGTTGCACAATTCAATACATGAATGCCTTAGTACTCAAATGAGCACATGAATTCACCACATCACTTAAAATCCTACAAAACAAACAAAAGTTAGAACTCAAAGCATTTGTATCTCACAAAGTGAGAACAAACTCAACCATCAATGCTAAATGTCCAAACCTGAATCACAAAGCACAGTTAGTTTATGCACAAAACACTAGTACAAAGACTAAGTTCAAAACCAAACCAAATGATCAAAACAGAACCCAATCTTTTACATAATGCACATTCAAACAATCAATAAAATATCCTCAAAAGGACCAATATCAATTCAAAAAGCAAGTATCTCAAATGGCCTATGTCATGCAAGGACCAAAAATATGAACAAAATGGACTTCCAATTTAGAAAATTCAAATCAAAATAGATCGAGAAAATTCCAATTGAGATTTTTCTATTTGGAGTTTCCAATTCAAATCTATTTTTAACCAGCTTTCAATTCTCTCACCAGCCACTACTATGTCTGCAAAAACAGTGACGGGACAATCCACCATCCTTTCCGCAAAAGTCCTTTAAAGGGTACCCATGAACAAATCAGACATCTCCCGATCCACTAACGGTGGTTGAACTCTGGCAGCCAACTCTCTCCACCAATTCAAATCTATTTGGAGTTTCATTTAGAAAATTGTCGAAAATAATGCACATTCTCAAATGATCTCAATCTTTTACAGAACCAAATGATCAAAACAGAACCCAATCTTTTACATAATGCACATTCAAACAACCAATAAAATATCCTCAAAAGGACCAACATCAATTAAAAAAGCAAGTATCTCAAATGGCCTATGTCATGCAAGGACCAAAAATATGCACAAAATGGACTTCCAATTTAGAAAATTCAAATCAAAACAGATATGCATGCAATGACCTTGAGATTTTTCATACAAGTTCCTCATGTCATGAATAATCAACATGCAAAAAATCAAATCCAGAAGGGTTCAAATGATATATGAACAAAAATGCAAAAATTCCATGTCAAAAATATGACACAAATTGTCACATTATTCTCTATGTGTCAAAAACAATGATAACATATGAGAAAAAATCCAAACCAGTGACCAAAAAATCACATCATATATGGAGATCAAGCATGCAAAAAATTGGATCAATTGGCTCAAAGATAATGATTTCATAATACATTGAATGCACATGATCAAAATAGCACAACATGGATTCAAAAATCACACATAAAAAATCCAGCCATCAACAATTCATGAAATTAATACCATAAAAAACTAGACATTCATACAAAACTAGGAAAAAAATTGGAGTTCATTTGGATCATTTTTTAATTTTTTATGAATTTTCTAAAAGGAGCTAAATAATGGGATAAACAAAAGGAAATGGAGGGAAAATAATTTATTTGAATTAAATCAGAAAACTCCCTAACCACACGATCTTGGTGCGCGCTCAAATCAATGGCTCAGGTTTAAACATGTGAAATGTTGCGTTTCACTTAATGACTCACCACGCTCAGTCAGCAAGTCAAGGCACGCGTGGCCAGGTCAAAGCTATCCTATCCAAACAAACTTCCACGCAGGCTACACGCAGTACACACATGGAAGCCACGCCAGCAAAACCCTAAGCAAAACCAAACGCCGGAGCTACAGCTCCAGTCGTCTTCTCCGACGACGAGCACGGCGGCGCCGTCACCAAAATTTCCAGAAATCACTCTAACATATACCGTTCGAACCGCCTTGCAACGTAGGTTCCAAATATGATCTCAATTCATCCTAATTCTCCATGAACTTTGCAAATCGAAGAGAATAAAATCCTAGATCTAAACTTATATTCAATTTAACAGTCTCAATTCTCAACCATTTTTAATTCTAATCATATGTACGTGACCTATGCATCAAGATCTACATTTCTATAACCTTAAATCAACAAAATGAGAGGACGAAAATTTGGTCACCTTGAAATGGAAGCTTCTGAAATCGTGTCCTCACAAGCTCTAATGTTCCAGATCCACTTCTATGAACTTGTCTTGAAGCTTTGTGCAAAAAGAATGAGATGAAACCACTTGAATCTACCTCAATTTCCAACTTCCATCTTCATGAGATTGTGCTTGAACTGCTCGAATTATGGATGAATTGCACCAAATGAACGATGATTCTTGATCAGTGAAGGATGATGATCAAGAATATGCAAGATTTTTTAGAATTATGTGGAGAAAATGAAGAATTGAAGAGAGAGAAAATTTGGAGAGTTTCTTGAATTTTGATCTCAAAAGTTAGTTATGGCAGTTATGGCTAGGGTTTTGGTATTTATACTTCATGCTTAATCACACTGAAAATCAAGTTAACCATCCATTAATCATGATTAGTGAAATATGAAGCACTTTGCAAAAAAATGAATAATGAGTTATCATGGCCATAATACACATTAGCTTTCCCATGTAAAGGCTTCAACTCACTTATGAGCAACCAAAGGCCAATATTGAAATGTTATTTTGCTTGTATCATAAGCCAAAAAGGAATGGTGAAAATTCACTTCACAATGAACATGTGTGAAATAATGGACATACACACTTTTCCCATTCATGGCAAAGCTCATTTTGGGATGTCTTGATCATTAGAAGCATTTTGCAAAAAGAATGGACCAATTTGGAGCATTGTATCAAAAGTTATGCCACTTTGAATTTCCATGCACACCTTGTGATAAAATGACCATAACTCCTCAACCAATCATCATATGGACATGAATTAGGGCTTTTTAGAAAGGGAAGGCAAAGATCTACAACTTTAATATTCACCAAAAATCCATTTGAAACTTATTTTATATTGAAAAGTCACGTTGAAAGTGAACCAAACACTTGCCAATTTTGGAAACTTTGAATTATAAGTCATTTTCCATTTTTAGTAACTTTTGTCATGACTTTTGAATCTTCAAGGTACATGTTTAGAATGATGAATGGACCTATTTTGAACATGATTGAGGTGTCTCAACTCATTTCCCCACCTCATAGCCCTCAGTTGACTGCACAGTTGACTTTTTGGTCCTCAGATGATCTTGAAATGCCTTGATCCACTTGAGCCTCTACCACTTGGGGAAATTGCTCAAAATAAAAACCTAGCTCATGTAAGCTCCTCATAAAAATCATGTGATCTTCATCCCAAGAAAATGCCTCATTTCTTTGAGAAGCCCTGGTTGGAAGAAATGCATTGATCATGGTTGACCAGAGGTCACAAACCTAATTCAGAGGAACTTGAGGATAAACTCTGCAACCCTTGATGATGATAGAACCATGATGATGGTGACATATCTTTGCAAATAAGACGATGCTCAAGACCTTTGAATAATCAAGAAACCTTAATGAAATGCAAACCCTCAGATGGTTGATGGTCAATTCATAGAGACCCTCAGGCTCGAATCATGTAACTTTTCCATCTTTTGAAAAGACTTTGGAGGATGACCTTCTTATTTTCATATGAGATGCAAAATGCAATGCCTAATGCTCTAAAATATAAAATGCAATGTGTCAAACTAGTCTCAAGAAGAGGAGGGCAAATTTTGGGATGTTACACCAAGAAGCACATAACCTTCTGGTTTCTCCATGTAAATCTCCTCATCGACATCTATATTTTGGAATGTATTTGATGAACTATAAAGTCATGCAAAAAAATTAATGCAAACAATACTTCTAATTACCGTCGTCCTTGCTAGTGGTGCATATGTGTTGAAATAATCAACATTTTTTTGTCTAAAACCCATGGCTTCTAATCTAGCCTTATAGGTGTTTAGTGTACCATTACTATGATACTTTCTTTTAGATACCTACTTGCATTCAACGGATTTTGATCCTTTAGGTAGATCTACAAGTTCCCAAGTGTGGTTTGACATTATAGAATCCATTTCGTCTTGGATAGTGTCCTTCCAAAAAGAGGAGTCATTTGAAGCTATTGTTTCCTTATAAGTCTTAGGATCATCTTTTACTTGAAGAACAATAGGAACCTTACCAAAAAAAATCTCATTATTTCCTTTTACTAGACAAAAGAAATAAATTGATTATCGATTTTTTTTGGTCTTAGATCCTTAGCCTTTCAGACTCTCTTATTCGGGTTGTGTTTCAACAATCAGTGAAGAATATTTGGTTTGTATTTCAACAATCTGCGGAGAATTTTCTATTTGTGTTTCAACAATTTGTAGAGAACATTCCTCACGAGGTTCTTCATTTGTTAAAATCTCAAATTTCTTATCATTCGTGATAAGGTTCTCAAAATTCCACATCTCATGATTCAATAGTTGCATTATACTCCAAATTCATAAGGTAATATAAGTCTTGATCCATTTTCAGATGATCTTTATATGTCTTATAATAAATTTTATTAAACATAAACAATTTACATAGCATATAGATTATGATTCAATTGCATAATTTTAAATTATAAAATTTAGTTAATCTGATTACTTTGGTGATTAACAAATTTCTAATTCAAATGATTTCAAATTAGACTATAATTTTTCACTCTCAAATTAAATAATCGATTGAAGTTTATAATTAAAATTCAATTATAAAATTTTAAATTATAATAATATTTTTTTATGAATTTAATCACTTTGGTGATTATAAATTCTAATATAACAATTCCAAAATAAATAATAATAATAATAATAATAATAATAATAATAATAATAATAATAATAATAATAATAATAATAATAATAATAATAATAATTACAATAACATGACTTGAGATGCTTATGTTAAATTTTGAAAATATTATGAATTTGTAACATTGTGTTATTGTGTACATTAACGGGAAAACAAAACGTACTGCTTTTACTCTGCTTAAAACTTTCACTGCACTTACAAATTTTATCATCTAGCAATATCGTTCATCTTTTGGTATCAAATGTGAGTAATTGTCCTTCATTGATTAATAATATAAAGATTTGAGCATTTATAAATGAGAGAATTCACTCACCATTACCTTAAGATTTTGGATGAATATATGATGTATCTCTCAAAAAGGTGTTGTTCCAAAAAAAAAACCTCAACATATATTATAATAACATATACATGTATATTCAATATAGTGTCATAGCAGTGTTGAATCAAGGAGGATTGTATATATTTTCATACATTAATTATCCTTTATATATATATATATATATATATATATATATATATATATATATATATATATATATATATATATAAAGAAAAGACAATTAACGTATGAAAATATTTATATATTAACTTTCAAGATTAACATACTTTTCTATTTAATAAGAATGAAAAATATAATTTAATTTTTTAAATTGGATTAACGCAACAATGCATAGTATATTATACGTGTAATGATTTTTCCTTACCAAACTATTCGATCCTAAATTTTCAAATCAAGATTATTATCATTTGTCATTATACATATCATTTAACTTTTAACTAACTTTTAATTTCAAGTCATTTATTTTTATGCATTTTAAATTCAAATCTTTTATCATTTGTCATCATACATATCATTTAACTAGGGGTGGCAAACGGGCATACCCGCCCCATTTAGGCCCGCCCCGCAAAAAACGGGGCGGAGCGGTCATAGTTGAGGATGTGGGCCTAAAACTTAGACTCGCCCCGCAAAAAAGTGAGGGTGGGGCGGGGAAAGCCCGCAGGCACTGCACTTTTTAAGCCTAAAAATACAAAAAATTTATGTAAATACACTTGCCCGCAAAAGCCCGCAAAAAAAACGGGGCGGGGCGGGGCGGACACATTTGAGGGTGAGGGCCTAAATCCTTGGCCCGCCCCACACAAAAGTGCGGGCAAAACGGGCATGTCCAGCGGGCTGAGCCCGTTTGGCCACCCCTACATTTAACATGTTTATTTTAATGTCATTTTCACTTTACTCACTTGAGCCATACTTTATGATTGTATATACTTGTTATGTATTTTCTTTATGTTTGTGGTCTCTTTACCTTAAGATACTTAATAAACAAAAAAAAACCCTAAAAATGATTTGTGTGGACTGTTGGATTTGATCTGAGACTTGGACTTATAATTAGGCAACATTCCCTATGCAAAAGGACTTGGTCAATGCCAACATTTCTGAAACCAAGTGCTTGTGAATTAAACTTTCATCTGATGCAAATGTTGAGATCCATTTGAATTCATCTGCTATTTGGTCTTGATGTAAATATTACTTTGAACCTGTGTCTAATGCCATATTCTGAACCATTCAAGGAGTATTTCATCTGATGCATGGGAGCTTAAGAAGAAGACTATGAAGTTGCTTGCTTGGATGTGGCTATCTTTATTTGATGTCTTGCTCTTCATCTTGCTATTTTTATATTGTTATTGCTTAATTCTAAAGTCCAAGGGAAAAGTGGGTTGCTATATGACATTCTTGTCTATTGGATTGCATCTCATTGGTCAGATCTTTTCAACCCTTAACTTTTAAATTTTTGCTTAGGATTAGTCTCTTCATCTCCTCCCACTTCTTAAATTTCAAATCTCTCCCTCTTTTCAAAAATCTTCTTTGCTTGTGATTTCTAAACTTAGACTCTCTTTTGCAAATTAGAAACTTTGGTCTTATACCATTGCATTTTTAAAATCTTTTTCTTAATCAAACTTGTAAATGAATCTAATCATATTGACTTAATTTTTCAAAAGACAAAAAGAACTAATACTCATTCAAACTCTTTTAGGCCTTTTGTGCCTCTCTTAAATTTAAACCTTTGTTAAAAGCAATTCACTCACTTTTAAATTGATACCACGAACTACGAGATTTTGATCCCTCATTTTATGTTGGTACATAGGCACAAGTCTGAAGGTCTTGTCAAACACAAAAATATAATTAATGAATTCTTTTCTCATCCCCACACTCTATTTATTGCAAACATCATTTTATACCAAAAACACATATACACACAAAAAAGGGTTCCCTAGGAGTACCTAGGACATTTTGGGTGCTAACACCTTCCCTCTGTGTAACCAACCCCCTTACTTGTAATCTCTGGCATTATATTAGTTTTGATTTGAAAACTTCTTATCTTTGGATTTTGTTCGTACTTTTCTCTTTTCCTTTGGAAACAATAAAAGCATGGTGGCGACTCTAGTTTTATTGACGTTAAGTTTATCCATAGCTTAATGGTCATGAATTTATCGCTACACTATGGACAGTGTGATCTCTATCGACATGGAAGCATCTCTAAGGCATCGAAGACTTAGTCATATTAGTAAATAGGGGATGAATGTTTTGGCCAAAAAGGATGTCTTTCTTGGATTGAAGAATTTAGATTTGGAGAAGTGTTCCCATTGCATGACTGGTAAACATACTAGAGTGTCTTTCAAGAAACATCCCCCCTCAAGAAAGTCAAAGTTGCTTCAATTGGTATATTTTGATGTTTCTGGTCCATTAAAGGTAAAATCCTTTAGTGGTGCACTTTATTTTGTCATCTTTATTGATGATTGCTCAAGAAAACTATGAGTTTATGCCTTGAAGAAAAAAGACTAAGTGTTGAAAAAGGTCAAAGAATTCCATGCTTTGGTTGAGAGACAGACAGGCGAGAAGCTTAAATATGTTCGTTCAGATAATCACTACTACAAATAAAATATTTTATGATGAAGCTTTCACATCGATCATGCTACAAACCGGGCGTATAGGTCCTGAGAGCGACATGTTTGATTTTTTTAATAAAAAAACAACATTTTCCTTCGATTTTATAAAAAACCGAGGTAATATAGCTATAAGTGAGCGCCAAATTTTTCTAAAAAAACAATAATAAACCTACTACCTCGGTGTTTTAGAAAACCGAGGGAACACGCTCGAATCGCTATAAATGCATTTAAGGTTTTTTTCAATGATTTCTCACTTGGGGCCTTCCAATCTTCCCTTTTTTTGTTAGTTAATTTTTTTTCATTTGTTTCTTATTAATTAGTAATTATCAAAAAAAAAATTGTTATCAATAAAAATGAATAGGCAATAATATGAAAGGAAATATTTCATTAATTAAAAACATGACAACAAATAACTATTTCACATATTCAAATTTCTGACTCCACTCAACTTCAACGGTATCACTATTAACTATCCCTAACTGAGAGAAAAGTTCAGAAAGAACTCTTCCATATGGTATGAGGAAAGTCATTTCCTCCTTATAGATGATTATCATTTCCTTTAAGAAGTTAAAAATGCTAATAGGAAGATTAACTATGACGTTCTTGGTAAGGAATAACAAAAGATGCTTGCCATTCCAAGTAAGCATTTCCAGTACTTTCTCTCTTGGACAAAGATTTGACACTAGAAGTTGATACAAAACTTTTCCAATTGGTCGTAGAGAAGTAATACTACTGAGATTATCGTAGTTGGTATAAATTAGGTGAGACATTGTTGAATCTATAATATTCAACACAACAACCTTCTTCTTCTCATTTTATTGTCTGAGCAATAAGTGACTGAGTAATTGTGATAGGAAAGTCATTGGCATATGACTGGATTGACTCAGCACCATGACTAGATGGCCCAACGAAGGCATTTAACGAGAACCCTTTAACGGTATTAATGTAGATGGGTCCATGACGAATGTAACACCCCAGACTACTTTCAGGATTATCGACTAACCCCACAAACCAACACGGGCCTTTTCAGCATGGTTTGTCCTCACTCGCACACTTTCCGGGAAACTTCCCAGAAGGTCACCCATCCCAATACTACTCCAAGTCAAGTCCGCTTAACTATAGAGTTCTTATTGGTTATGCTACCGAAAAGAAGATGCATCTTGTTTTCGGTAGCCTAACCAATAAGAACTCTATAGTTAAGCGTGCTTGACTTGGAGTAGTATTGGGATGGGTGACCTTCTGGGAAGTTTCCCGAAAAGTGTTCGAGTGAGGACAAAAACATGCTGAAAAGGCTCGTGTTGGTTTGTGGGGTTAGTCGATAATCCTGAAAGCAGTCTGGGGTGTTACAAATGGTATCAAAGCCATACCTCTCCCAGTACGATGTGGTTCGGGGACAAACCAAGCAAAAGCTGGTGGGCATGTAACACCTGAGGTCGGAGAGGCCGAAGAATGGTTACATGTAACATCTGAGGGTGATTGAGTGGTTGTCGATGCATGAGGCACGACAATGAGACACTCCTAGCAGCTTCTAAGGGAAAAACCGAATTCACATCGGAATGAGAGGGATCCTGAGGCTATGTAGGTATGGGACTGCATGGTTGAATGAAGGCTTATAAGGATTAATTGGTACTACCTATACCAACAAAATGCATCTTGTTTTCGGTAGCCTAACCAATAAGAACTCTATAGTTAAGCGTGTTTGACTTGGAGTAGTATTGGGATGGGTGACCTTCTGGGAAGTTTTCCGAAAAATGTGCGAGTGAGGACAAAAACATGTTGAAAAGGCCCATGTTGGTTTGTGGGGTTAGTCGATAATCCTGAAAGCAGTCTGGGGTGTTACAAAGAACGTCAAAGTAACCATTCAAATTTTGTTTGTGAATAGTTTTCCTTAGATCAAAACCTTTGTCTTTTAAATCCTCAAAATCAACAAACTTTTCATTAATAACGAACAAAAGATTTTCATCTAAGATTGTTGAAGAAAAGAAAAGACTTTGAAACTAGGTTTGAAGACACAAAGAGTTGGAAATGAGACGTTGAAACGAGGAATAGTGTTTAACTAAAGTGGAGAATAGGAAATGAAACAATCAGAGAAGCTCAAATGCCTCCTTGAAAATCCAAAAGATATGTTATATTTTTTAATATGGATGATCATTTCTATTCTAGTGGATATGATTCCAATGCGTGCCATGATTTATTTATTTTTAGAAATAGAAATCACATATTACCTCGGTTTTTAACAAAACCCAGGGGACAATCAACTTATTATCTCGGTTATTCAAAAAATCTGAGGGGAAAAACAACTTATTTTCAGGAGAACCAATATTAAGGATGATATTAGATCTACCCAGGTGATCAATAGTAGCTCTCACACTATCAATGAGTGTCATGATCCTTTCTTCCCTAATTTGGTTGTCAGCCAAAATATTCTCAACTGGCTCATCAAGATAGGATTCCAAATCAGCAAATAAAAAATCAGAAGAGGATCCACAAGCCTCATCAGAGGATCCTTAACCGACTCCATAACCTTATCATCATATATCTTTCTTCCAAATTCTTCAAGATGCATCAACATGATACTCAGGATCAATAAGATTATTCATGAATTTTTCTTAATACAGTTGCAGATTATCCTCAAGAAGAAAGTGTTTTACCTTATAACATAAATCAGTAGCAATTTGTCTCTTTGAAGATTTCTTATTTAGGACTCTTGCATCAGAATAATCCTTGCTTGCTCAAACCTTTGTCCTTGCTTGCTTTGGAAATTGAGGAGGATAAGGGTTTGATGAAGACATTGATCTCTTTCCTTGTTGCTTGTCAGAGAAACTCTTTCGAGGGAGATGAGAGGTCATTATTAATGTTGAGAGAGAGGGTTTTGGGGGGTGTAGTGAAAATGATGATAATTGATGAAGATGAATGATGAAATTGATGTTTGATGATGGTTTTATGTGATGATTTTCAGTTTGCTCAAAAAGGGTTTTGGTGGTTTAAAATAGAAATGATGTGAAAATGAAAATAAAAAGAGTGAAAACTGGATGAAATTAAAAAATTAAATGTGACTTTTCAATTTGTGATTCGAATCATGTGTAAAAGCTGATTCGAATCACGAGTTTTATTTTTTTTAGAGAAAGGAACTTTGATTCGAATCAAGTGCAATGGTTGATTCAAATCAATTTGAAAAATCCCAAAATGTTTCAAGTCCTGGGATTTTGATTTGAATCATATCCAAAGGCAAAAGGATTGATTCAAATCAAATAGTTTGTTTTTGAAAAAAAAAACTTGATAAAATGAGATTTTTCAAATTTAATTCATTTTAATGATGAGAAATATATTTAATGAAAATGAAAAATGAACTTTAATGATATGCATGAATGTAAAGAGAAATGAGTCATTTTAATGTAAATGTTCAAAATAATTTTTAATGCAAACTACAATTTATTGTGAATGCAAAAATGATTTTAATGCACAAGAAATCTAATGGTAATGTATGAATGCATGAATAATGCATATGAATGCAATGAATGGAGGAAATATAAATTACACTAATGCATTGAATGTTTGAATGATTAAGGCATGAAATGCACAAACATGTTTCAAACACACAACACATTTAGCCAATTCAATAAAGACAACCATGTATACTCAAAAACAAATGAAAGAGGGTTGGAACGATCATACCAATTTAGACGGCCTAGGCTTAATTTGTTGCACATGAGAATGATAAGTAATCAACAACAAGAATATCATAAGCTCTGAAATACGAATAGTCATATAATAATTGGACACAATTTCCTTTTACACGTCTGAGAAATACTATCTGACTCTCATTCATAACACTTAAGATAAACTTTGAACGGCGATGGTTTTATTATCACATGATTGACACAACTTGTCAATCCCGAATAACGGATTCAACTCTTTGACAATTGATAGCACTTCAAGGAATATATTGTATCCTTGAACCTTTTATAATTGTTCAAACTTTGGAGAACCATTGTCAATATTAAAAAAACTGCCTTCTTCTTCTTTTTATGACAACCTTGGAAGAATAGGTCACTTCGAATATGCTTTTTGTTCCTTTCTTTTTATCTCGCAAATCTTTCATCACGTTATGGTGTGAATGCATGTTCATCTTTGATTAGGATCACTCAAGAGAAAACTTCAAGACCTAGTGTTAGGTTTCCGGTTACACTGCACACACCTTAAAATATTGTCAGTTCAATCCTGGATGAATCAAAACTTAGAGAATATCTTAAATACAATTAATGTTTGAAGAACATACTAGTAAATTTTACTTAAGTTAATCTATATGATGCATGCAATAAATAATCAGACATTAGTAAATCAATGTAGATTCATTTGAATTCATTGAATTGCATTCCAAATTATTAGAAAAACTACTTTAGGATGGAAAGAGCCATATCCTCAACTTTTGGAGTCGCAAGACTTTGTTTAAAATCCCGTCTATGATGTCAATTATTGGGTGACAATATGGACACAAAGAAGTCTAGAGGGGTTGAATAGACCATTTTCCCTTAAGACAATTTCAAAAACATTTTAGGCCCCATAAACGAAATCAGAGATTTTAAGAAGCGTGAAAGTAAAACACAAAAACAAGATACCTTAGAAGCATCTCAATGAATTGCACCAAATGAAATAATACAAGATGCTACTAAGTGTTTGATTGCTTCTAATGCAAGTCAATCACTAGACAACCAAAGTCGCTTTAGACGAAGTGATTTAAAAATCCTTCACATAGATATTATATCACCCATAATTGGATTCATGATAATTATATAAGATTAATACACCATGGACTTAAGCAAAGATATAAAATCTTTATAACCATAGTCTAGCTTGTGTGGCATACAATCAATGCCATTATTATGCAATAGCTATATTAATGAATGCTAGTAAAATAAATGAGATTAGGGAAGAAGAATAGATACACTGAGATATCAAGTGGTTCGGTGCTCGACCTCGTTTTCCCTAATCTACTATTCAATGTTGTTAATTAAGCACAGGAAAATAATCACGATCTTCCACTATATTGATAAGTTTGGTACAAACATTTTGGTTACAACAAACTGTCACGCGATAATTCCATCTGTTAATGCAGACACTTAAACTGCTAACAAAAACAAGATCTCTAAAAGATCTTGATCCAATAACCTCGTTATCCATAATAACCTACTCCAAGTATTCGTGTGTGTCAATCTCACTGATCCAACGAACTGTCACACGATAATTCCCCCTGGTCTCACTCGAACCGAACCATTTCAACTTACTCAAAACCAAGTCGAAACAAAATTAATGGTTTGGAATACCGTTTCGAAATTCCAAACCATACCGAACTGTTATAAGACAAATTTTCCCAAACCAAACCATTTGTTAAAAAACTGAATCGTTAAACTATTTCAAAATTTTTATAAAAAATAATTATTATTATTTTCGTATTTTTCATTTTCAATTCAATTTATTTATCATATAGTTCGGTTCCGGAATTTCCGTACAATATGATTTGATTTACTAACTAAACATAACGATTAAGTAATTTTAATTTCAGTTTAATTCGGCACGGCACGGATTGCAAGTTTTTTAATTGTACATTACAATTACAATTTTTGTTTATAAACCTAAATCCATATTTTAATCTATTTTAATATATAATCAAGTTTATAAACCAATATTTTGTAAAAACTTTTTATTGAATTAAAATTTGTAAAACTTGAAATTATTAAATTGGAGAAGTTTCTTTATAAAGTATTATTTATTTTGATAAAGGCTGCACCATTGAAAAAAAACAAACATCGTATATGGCGATGATGCAAATTCTGCTTCTTGGCCAGAAAATAAAAAGACATTCCGATGCCGGGAATCGAACCCGGGTCTCCTGGGTGAAAGCCAGATATCCTAACCGCTGGACGACATCGGATTGTTGTTTGAATAGGGAAAACAAGGGGATATATTACAACTCAATAAATACGTATATATTGCATGTCGGGAATGAGGGGGGTATATGTGAGATTTGATCTCCATAAAAATAACTTTCATATAATTTAACTTTAAGTGGAGATAATCTTTTTGGAGACACTGTCTAACATTAATTCTATTTTAAAATTTTAAAAAAATTAAAAAGATTGAATAAATACTATTTTCAAATCCAAAAATTTTATATCAGTTTTCTTAGTTAAAATTTTATGAGTTTTTTTTTTTTTTTTATAAATATAATTAGTTATACTCTTCCATGCAAATTAACCATCAATTAATATAATGCAGATCATAACATTATTTACAAACAAATGGTAGATTGAGTTGAAAATAATCTTTTCTTTCTTGAATCCATCAAGTTGGAAATGTGTATAATTATAAATTTGAATAAAAAATTGTGAAAATTTGATTAATAGTGAAAAGAATTTAAATATAATAAACTCGAGATATTAAATTATGATCGACAAATGAAGATTGAATTATTTAAATTAAAAAGTTGACTCATATCTAAAAGGTCTCAAATTCAATTCAGTTATTGATCTGAGGGTCTTTTTAGTGGATAATGTAAGTATTTATGAAGTTATGATTAATGTACTAATGAGACAGTTATATTAATTGAAAAATAAAAATTCATTTAAAAAATATAATAATTGAATGTTAAAGTTAACTTGTATCCTGAAAATAAATGTTAAGAAAATCATAAATAAAAAGTTGTAGAATGTAGAAATTTCGTTTTAAAATGGTGCATTAATTTGATTAATAATTAATAATTTATTTTTTAATATATTTTTTAATACAAATTTTTTATTTATGGATCTTACAAGCATTACCAACCATTGAAATACTTTTATAAGTATCTATCTCATTTACATTATTTTTCTCCTTTAACTCACATAATTACTCCACAAATTATAAGAATCTTTTAGTAAATAAAATTTATTTTATCATTTAAATTGATAAAACTAATATTGTATTTTTTTTATGAGAGGAAGAGAGTATGTAATAAATGTTGCATTTGGGGGGAAAATGTAATAGTTGCTCTTAAATAATATTCCCACCATTTTTTTAATTATAAATTATTTTGATCTTTTCACACAAAGAATATAATTAAATTTTTATCTAAGTCCACAAGAAGATTAGTGACATTAATCTCTTTAGCCATTCTTAATCGTGTAATTAATTTTGTATAAGAAAAAATTTAAAACATATATAGTTTTTTATTAATAGAATTGAAAAGATAAAGTGAAAAGATAAATTGAAAAAGTGAGAATAATATATATTTAAGAGTATAAAAAAATATATTAATGATTTATTGGTATTATAAAATGACATATATTTTGGTATAATTTTGTCTACAATAACTTATGATTAAAAAAAATGAAAAATTATTTAAAATTAAGAATCTTGCTAACTTGTGCTCTAAGGGGACAAGTTAAGGATATTACATTTAGAAATTTTGTGTTGAATAAAAGAATATTTTAAGTTTCAATAAATTAAATACATGCATTCCAATAGAATATTCCTACAAATAGATCATTAATTTGTACCCTTGGAGCATATGTTAGCGTTAGTCTAAAATTAATCAAATGGGTTTGATTTTTTTGAATGATTCGATTGGTGTAATACCTTAATTTTTAATGCTCATCATCGTCTGTAAATAAATTAGAGCATTTTTCTTTCTCATGGGGTAGGTTTAGTTGAATGACCAACTAGTGTAATAGTCTAATTTTTAACACTCATGACCGTCTTTAAATAAATTAGAGTATTTTTATTTTTCAGAATAGTACAACATTGACGATTAAAGAGTTTCATATGAGGTTCACGAAAGAAGTAAATGGACCGAAATAATAAGCAACATAAGTTATAATATCACAAAGCTTACATATTATTCCGTTCGGGAATCAGAAATGAGAAGTTAAACGGTGGTGATGATATATTGTAGCTTTCGACGCGGAGGAGTGGGAAAGCTATAAGTTTAGCACTTTAATGCTCAAGTCATTAGAGAGGGAATAACTAACTCGTTATTAGTTAGGACTGAATTCTGGAAAACCGTTAGATGTTTTTCATCTAAGATCTTTAATGATCAATAGAATGATAATCTATATGCACTAGGAAGATATGGGGAGAAGTGAGACATTTATTTGATTGCTGGTAGGGATCGGTATGGTTGGCTTAAATCCATTTATGGTCAATTTGGTCGGCCCAAAACAGTTACCTTCAAGCCCTTATCGTAATGTAGGAAGTCATGGGCTTGATGTTACAACTCCGAATTTCGGACAACCCTTGATGTATGTGTTTTACTCGTTACTGTGCAAAATGCATAGTTAATGAAGAGCAACTCCAACTTCTTATGAGGGATTATGGTCGGTCAGAAATAATGTCGTTGCGAAGAACCTGTCGACTTCATCAAACATCCTAGGCCATATTACTCGCCCTTTATTGGCAAGATTTGGCTCTCGCTCTACTGAAGGTCGCCAATCATCTCCTCTAGATGAGGAGTGCGCTTACTTGGCTAATATCTCTAGGTATGTTATGAAGGAAGAAATTAGTACTCTGGCCAAGTATGATCGACACACTTCGGCTGCTTTGGCCTTTGGTGCATCTGGTCACTAGGAGGCTTTCTGATCCAACTAGCATCATGGTTAAAAGCAACGGATAAAGGACAGCATATGTGGCCTGAAGCTTCAGCGGGATAGGTACCCGTATGAAACAAAGAAAGCTTGTACCTCTCTCTCCAGGGTGAAAATATTTTGCTTCCCTTGACGCTCGTTGGTCCCCTCTTTTCGACCACGTGGCTTAATTGGTGAGGATCGTGGTAATGAAAGACCAAGCTCTGTCTATTCTTCGAAGCGGTGTGGGGATGCTCACAAGGAACTAGAGCTTTTGCACTCTCAGTATTATTTGTTAACCCAACAGATGACTGAATGTACGATTTTGAACTTTGAGGCATTCATGTATATGTTGTATAATGTTGTATGATTTTGTGTAATGACGTAAGAATTGTGTAACTAATGTATATTGTGATTATGTTTTCCTTTGTTGTTATTAAACTATTTGTTTTTGTAGAATGTATTCTCACTCCTCTATTTCTATGGTTTTCAATGTGAATCTATATGCACATTATTCTCAGGTCGAGACTGAGGAGTAGTCGTTTCGCAGTACCTTATGGAAAATGGTGTAGAATACCGCTTCATTAGTTTTCCATTATGCTTATGTTTTGCTAAACTAATAAGGCAACTAGTTGGTTTAATTTGTAATAAGGCTCTGATATGGTGACATTGGAATTACGATTCATATTTTTGGAATTACTATGTTTGATGTTATGTTTTGATAAAAGCACTCATTTATGAGGAAATTTTATGTTATTTATGTTAATGTGATACCCTCTTGATTTTATAACCACTTATTCTGCAATGTATGTTATATTATAAAGAAAAATAATTATTGGGGTTTAGGGTGTCACAGCAAGTATCAACAACCTATCTAGAAGTTGAAACAGGATGACACCAAAACGAGGAAATGTTAGTGTACTTTTAAATTGCGGGGGGTACCTTAAGGAAAATAATATGTGGATATTTAATGTATGTGGTTTGTGGTACACATTATCATGATTTATGTTGCAAGTTAGTCGGTCATTCCATTACATGTAGCCTTAATTTTGAAAAGAATGATCTTGTCTCTAACATGATATTGAACAAGGTGCAGTCCAAAAACATACTTGAAACTTTGAAATGGAAAAGACCTTAAAATGTCTCAAATATTAAACAAGTATATAATATCCGTGCACAAAACAACAAGGCGATAAAAGGTTCAACATGTGAAATGAAACAATTGTTAAAGCATTTGAATTATAATCACTATGTATCTAGGTACATGGTGTGTGGATGGAGAACCCGTTCGAGATATATTTTGGACTCATCCTGATTCCATTAAGTTTTCCAACATATTTTGCAATATGTTGATAATTGAACCAACATATAAGACCGATAAGCATGTGGTTCCACTTCTAGAAATCGTTCGTGTTACTTCTATAGGGATGACTTTTTCAGTTGGGTTTGCATTTTTTGAAAGTGAAAAAGAGGGCAATGTTACTTGGAGTTTGGAAGTGTATTTAACTATGATGAAAAAAAAAAGCATGCCATGGGTCATTGTCACGGATTGCGATACTGCACTGATGAATTCAGTTGTAATGGCTCTTCCTACATCATATGCATTACTTTGTAGGTATCATATCATATAACAAAAAATGTGAGAAGTAGATTTAAGTATGTAGTAGGGACCAAATAAAACAAGGGTGGAGATGGGAAAATGGTCAAAGTCGGTGTGATATTGGAAAGCATAATGGATTCTTGGAATGTTATAGTAAATTTTTCTACATACGAGTTATATGATAAATTTTCCATACATTTCAGGAGTGTGAGTGAGAAATATTTGTATTAGTTGAAATATGTTAAAAGTACAATTTTGGATGAGGTGAAGGAGAATATTGTTTGTGCTTAGACTAGTCAGGTTAGACACTTTAGACACACAATAACTAATGGAGTTGAATATGTCCATGCTACATTGAAGAATTTGTTGGAAAATAATAAAGGTGATTTATGTAGAGGTTGGGATTGTGAACTAAATGATCCAAAATTATCATAACAAGATACAAACATCATTTGGTCGCAACATTACAGTATTATAACATAAATTCAGAGACAACATCTTTATTCACAATTGGTGGGAAATATATCTCGAGCGGAATTGAATTTTATTTATGAAGCCAAACGGGTGGAAAAATTAGGTTCAGATAGCTAAAAGTGTGGTTGTACACTAAAGAAGACATGTGGTCTTTCGTGTACTTGTGTAATTTCAAAAAATATGAAACTTGATAGACTCATATGTATGGGTGAGATTTACACGCACTAGAAAATGCTTTGTTTTGATTATGATGGTGTGATGAAGGATGGTAAATTGAATATATCTACCATGACCAAATGAGAGATGATTCAAGAGGGATTTTTGAAAGTTTATTATAACATGAAACTTCACATCAAAGAGCAACTGGGGAAGATTTACTATCCAGAAATCACATATTTGAAACCACTTGTGAAACCGGTAAAAATAAGGGTGCTCCAAAAAAGGTAAAACCAACACTTAGTGGAAATTCAACAAAGCGGTCTCCTTCCTACTCCGAACATGTTGACACACATTTTCCAAACTCTCCAATTTCAAAATCTCAAGAAAAAGTGTTATCAAAGTTTCTCGCATTAGAAAACCATGTCATTCACCACATTTGCCAAAAGTCGTACACGTTGAAGATATGTCAATTTTTATGCACAAATACATTGAATGGATTGTGGATGTTGAGGGTGACAGGAACTGCGATTATCACTCTATTTCAACTTTGCTCGATAAAAGAGGGGAGAATCATGCACTTGTCTACCAACATTTTATCAAAGATTAAAATACACATACAAAATAATACATAAAGCTATACGGGAAACAAAACATTTTGATGAAATTCATGAATCTCTTATTCCCGGGGTTAGCGGTTCAGTATCAGAGGAAAAATGAATGTGTTTCCCTGAAATGAGTCATCTTATTACAATTGCGTAAAACAGGGTGTGTATAGATCTGATGAGATATGGTTTCTCGAAACCATTTTTTCCATTCCAAAGTGGCCCACCTCAAAATCTAACCATACATATTATGTGTATTGGGTGTTTGGGTTGGTTGAAAATATACATGTTGAAGAAGTCCCACATCGCTTAGTTTTGTGAATAAAGAGACTAATCCAAGGCTATATATAAGATACAAGTTCTTTGAAGTCCCACATCGCTTAGTTGAGGGTATATTATGTCTTGTAACAACTTTTACATAGTGTTATTATCCGATTATCTATTAACAACGGCAATGGTTTTTTCTCCAATTTCGGAGTTTCCACGTTATGTTCTTGTGTTGTGATTGTGTTCCTCATTTTTCTCTATGTTTGCTTTGTTTTTCTCAACAACTAGTATTAGAGATTTTGGTTCGACATGGAGATAAATGTTCTTAGTATGCTATGTGGTTGTAGTTTTGTTTGATCTTCCACATCAGAAAAGAAGGGTAGTGTTGTGAAGAAATTGTTGAGTTGCAATCACAAATTTTGTTGTGTAGTTTAGGTTAGAGAAAATTGTTGGAAGATTTTTTTTAACTTGTGTAAAGTTTAAGTCAAAGATGTGTTGATATGAGATTACACAAGGTGCAAGATTATGTTGGTGGTTGAAGAGCTTCCTGCCAACAAGGAAGTTGCACCATAAAGTTTCAACCTGATTTTCGACATGTGAAAATTCTTGAAGTGGTTTAGCTTCAAGTGAAGTATACTCTTATTTAGGTGGAGTATGATAGTTTTTAAAACTATGAATGTCGGTGAAGACAATGTGAAATTCTTGGAGGGGTTTAACTTCAAGTAAAATTTATTCTTCATGATAAACTATATGATTGTCGGTGATGACAATGTGAAATTCTTGAAGGGGTGTATCTTCAAGTGAAATATATTTTTCAAGAGAGAATATGATAGTTTTTAAAAATATGATTGTCAGTGAACACAATGTGAAAATTCTTGGAGTGGTGTAGTTTCAAGTGACTATACTTTTTATGGTGGAATATGATTGTCGGTGAAGACAATGAAAGTTTATGTATTATTTTCAATCAAGGTGGAGATTGTTGGGGTTGGTTGAAAATATACATGTTGATACTCTTTATGATGGAGTATGATTGTCGGTGAAGACAATGAAAGCTTATGTATTATTTTCAATCAAGGTGGAAATTGTTGAAAATATACATGTTGAAAAAGTCCTACGTCGCTTAGTTTTGTGAATAAAGAGAGTTCAAGGTTATATATAGGATACAAGTTCTTTAAAGTCTCACATCGCTTATTTTTATGAAGGAAGAGGGAGTCCAAGGTTATATATAGGATTCAATTTCTTCATTCCAAGATGCACCAGTCACTAGCACTTTAAGCTTGTATTGACTTTCTTTGTTCTCTTATACTCTTGTATTATAGTGTTGTGAGATGTGATTAAATATTTGTTTTGAAATGTGTGGGTGTAATGGGGTTCTGGGTTAGTTGAGGATATATTGTATGTTGTAACAATTTTCATATAATATTATTCTCTGGTTATCTACTGACAAAGACCGTGATTTTTTCTCTAATTTTCCAATGCATTCGTATATTAAAATTCAAAATTCAAGAATATTATTGAATATTCAATAGAGTGGATGAGCAAAAAAGAAAGAGAAAAAATGAGAGAGCGGGAGGAGAGAGAAAATCAAAAATTAGGGTTGGGAAAGAAAAATTTGGGGGTTTCTTCTCTTGCTGATGCAACAGGGGAGAAATTGGAAGAGGGAGAATGGACTCCGGTTAATCGAAGAAAGGGCGGAGTCAATAACAAACGTTGGGATAATGTGAGGACGGGTTTTGGGAGGAGGGGAGAAATCACCTCTTTCTTTTTTTCTTCAATTCCTGATTCATACAAGGCTAGAGATCTTCATGAAGTTTTTTCCAGGTCTGGTGAGGTTGACGAAGTTGTCATTCCGTTGAAGAAAGATATACGAGGAAAACGTTATGGGTTCGTGAGGTTTTTCAATGTAATTGATTCAAGAAGGCTGGCGTGCAAATTGGATAATATCTTTGTTGAGAATGTCAAATTGCAGGTCAATATTCCTAGGTTTTCCAGGATTTCGAAATCTTTTGATTCTATTCGTAATCAGAATCGAGTTAGTAGGATTGGCTGGGTGGAGAAGTCGCGTGATGGGGGAGGTGAGCAGCGGAATGGTTTATCTACGCGATTTGTCGACTCTTTTGCTAAAGTGGTGATAGGAGGGAACAAGGAAGTGATTATGGCTGCGGTGGTGAGGAATAATGAAGTGGGCTCTGAAGAGTTGTTAGGAGATACTGGGAAGGTGATAGGTTGTAACGAGGTGACTGCTGATACTAAGGTTGTGAAGAGTTTTGATGCGGTGAAGAGGGCTGATGCTGCTGAGGGAGTGATGAAATCTGATGCTGGGAAGAAAAATTTTCAGTCTGAAGGCTATTTTGACTTCTCCATCAAACCGTTAGGGCCTAATTTGTGTATCTTTGAAGATGTGGAGGAGGGTGCGGTAGAGGTTTTTGTTGATGAAGGACATAATTGGTGGAGAAAATGGTTCACGTCAATTGATAGATGGAAACCCGGGCATGTGGATGAAGAACGATTGATGTGGGTTCGATGTTTAGGTATTCCGTGTCACGCTTGGACGGTGGAATTTTTTGGTGCCTTTGTGGGCTTGTTTGGGTCTTTTGTGCGGGCTGATTTCAATACAGCTTCGAGGAAGGTGTTGGATTCGGCGAGATTGCTGGTTCGAACTAGAAGCAAAAGGTGGTTTAATGAATCGGTTCAAGTGAAGATCAATGGGCTGGTTTTTGACATTAGTGTGGTGGAAGAGGTGGGAAGGGTTGTTAGTGATACTGTTGATACAGGTACAACTAATTCTGCGAATGAGGAGTTGTCGGAGGGTGAATTTGATTCAGATGCTGAGGGTTCAGATAATCATCATATGTTCGAGGAAGATGAATTGATTTTGCGAGAAAATTTTGAGCAACCATTCGGACACAGGCCTGCTGTTCGTTCAGAGTCTGGTGCGTTTTCTGGTGAAGTGCATATGCAGAGTCGGACTGTGTCTCGGGATGGAGGATCATCGCTGGATTCGGTTGCGAAGGAGAGTGGAGGTGATGGGAACTGTTCGAAGGATAGTACTGGCATCCGGTCAGGGACGGCTACACATTCTGTTGGAGGTGTTGGTCGTTGTCATGCTCACTTGTTTTCACAGGTTGGAGGGAAGGCGATGGATTCAGGGTCGAAGGTTTGTGGTAGCTTTGGTTACTGTTCGAATGTTGATGCGGATACGGTAGTCAAAGAATCTGAGCATAAGGTTTCGTTATCTTCGGAGTCAGCAGGGTCCTGTGTGCGGGTTCCTTTAGGGAGCAGTAGTTTGGAGGCTGGAGTTAAAGGAATTGTGGGTGATTCGGCAGAACATGAGTTTGGTGAATCTGTTTCGTTGTCGGTTGATGTGGTAGCAGGTGGGAGGGCTGCTGTGGGGAGTTGTGAAAAAGTGGTTCAGGGTGTGGATTTTTCTCGGTCTGGTGGACATTTGCTGGACAGTGAGGCGACACTGTCTGGGACGGTAATGGGGTTGAAATTATTGGTTGGTGGGCAGAGGTTGAGAAATTTGAAGGTTAGCAGGAAGGAGAGTGCTTTGTCTGTGCGGAGCAGTGGTTACAGAGGCAGTTATAGTGATGGTTCAGAGACTCTTTCTGAGTTGCCTGTTCCTAGATTGAGGTTGAATAGCATTAAAATTGCTCACGGTAAGAACGAGGGGGTTGGTCAGTATCGTTCTTCTTTTGAATCGGTGGAGGAAAGTGTTAGTGTGGAACCGGTAGATGTTGATGAGGTTAATAGTGGTGTGGCGCGTAATATTTGGCATAGAGCAAAATGTTTGGGGTTGACGGGAGGAGGGCCTGAAAGGTTGCAAATTGAAGTTATAAACGTGAGGGAGTTAGCCGATAAGTGTGTGGTTAATTCGGTGGATGCAAAATCAAATCATTTTAAATGATTATTGCGTCGTATAACATACGTGGGTGTGGATGCAAAGCTAAATTGCGTTCTTTGAGAAATTTAATTTGTGATTCTAAGGCAGATGTGTGTTTTATTCAAGAAACCAAGATTCATGCTATTGATGTTATCTCTTTGGATTCTTTTTGGAATGATTCTATAGCGGAGTGGAGTTCTAAATGGGCAGTGGGTAGATCTGGAGGTATTTTAACATTGTGGAAGAAAAATTCTTTTGCTCTGGTGGCTAGTTTTGTTGGGGAAGGGTTTCTTGGTATTCATGTGTTGTGGTCTGGTATTAATCTTTTTTTGGTTAATGTCTATTCTTCCTGTTTTATTGAGAAGAATAGGGTCTTTTGGGCGAGGCTTGTTGAGTTTAAATCAAAATTTCCAGAAGGGTTGTGGTGTGTTGGTGGTGATTTTAATACTGTCTGGGTAAAAGCGGAGAGGAAGGGTATTTCGAATAATTTTAACATAAGAGAGGCGGAGGACTTTGAGGGTTTTATTAGTTCGATGAATCTGGTGGATGTCCCAATGATTAATAAGAGGTTTACTTGGTACAATTTGGATGGGAGTGCTTGTAGTAGGTTGGATAGATTCCTCATGTCTGAGAAATTATTTGACTTGTGGTGTGTGGGAGGGATTGTGGCGATGGATAGGTCTATCTCAGACCATTGTCCTATTTGGTTAAATTGCAATTTTGTGGATTGGGGTCCGAAACCTTTTAAGTTTTTTAAAGGGTGGTGTGAGCATGATGAGTTCATTCCTTTGGTGAGTGATATTTGGATTAATACTAGTAGGAGAGGGAAGGCGAGCTTTATTTTGAAAGAAAAATTGTTGGCGGTAAAATCAAAATTGAAGAGTTGGAATAAAGAGGTCTTCGGGTTGCTTGACTTGAATGTGGAAAAAGTGGTGGGTGCACTTAACTCGTTGGATTTGGTGGTAGCGGATTTAGCGGAGGATGGCATTGTTGATTCTTTGAGGAGTAATAGAGAGATGGCTACGAAAGAGGTGTGGAATTCTATGCTTTTGCGCGATAACTTCTTGCACCAAAAAGCTAGGTGTAATTGGATTCGTCTTGGGGATTCTAACTCCAAATTCTTTCATTCTGTTATGAAGGGGAGATTTATGAGAAATAATATTGTCTCTTTGGTTACTTCAAGAGGTCGGTTGGAAGGTGTGGAGGAGATTAAAAGTGAGATCTTTAATCATTTTAAAAGCCGTTTTACGGAACCGATGGAGGATAGACCGACTCTGGATGGGCTTAATTTTAATGTTCTAAGTGTGGAAGATAGAGATTTGTTGGAAGCCCCATTCCAAGTGGATGAAATTAAAGAGATTGTGTGGTTAAGTGATTATGATAAGAGTCCGGGCCCTGACGGTTTTCCGCTTGGTTTTTTGAAAAAGTGTTGGAATTTTGTGAAGGAGGACGTGGTTAATTTTGTTCAAGAGTTTTATGTGCGTGGTGTTCTCCCTCGATCCGCGACGGCATCTTTTCTTGCTCTTATTCCTAAAGTTGATTGTCCGATAAGCATTGATGAGTATCGGCCTATTTGTTTAGTGGGTTGCTTATATCGGTTAATATCAAAAATTCTGGCGGCTAGGTTGAGATTGGTGATTGGTAAACTTGTGTCGCCTTTTCAAACGGCATTCATTGAAGGGAGACAATTATTTGATGGGGTGGTGGTGCTTAATGAGATTTTAGATTTTGCGAAGAGGAAGCGTAGGAAATGTATTGTGTTGAAAGTTGATTTTGAGAAAGCCTATGATTGTGTTTCATGGGGTTTCCTTAAATTTATGCTTAGAAAAATGGGTTTTGGTGAGGTTTGGATGAAGTGGATGGAAGGTACGGTTTTTTCTAGCTCGGTTTCAATTTTAGTTAACGGTAGCCCAACTTTGGAATTTAATACATCTAGAGGGTTACGTCAAGGAGATCCTCTTTCTCCTTTTCTTTTTCTTTTGGTGGGAGAAGGTTTGGCGGGTATGATGAGGAAAGCGGTTTCGTTGGGATCGTTCAAAGGTTTTGTGGTTTCGGAGGATATTCATTTTGAGATGCTCCAATTTGCAGATGATACGGTGTTAGTGTGTGATGGATCTAAAGAAAACTTATGGTGTATTAAAACTTTATTGAGGGGTTTTGAATTGGTGTCGGGATTGTGTATTAATTTAAAGAAAAGTAAGTTGTATGGTGTGCATGTGGAGGATGTTATTTTGGAATCGGCGTCTTCTTTTTTGGCTTGTAAGTTGGAAAAGATACCTTTTACTTTTCTTGGTATCCCTATTGGAGGTAACCATAGACGTAGACTTTTTTGGTCTATGATGCTTTCTAAGATGAAGAAGCGATTGAGTGGTTGGCGAGGGAAACAACTATCTCTTGGAGGTAAGGTTACTTTACTTAATTCGGTGATTAACAATCTGCCTATTTTTTTACTTTCTTTCTTTAAGGCTCTTAAGTGTGTTTTGGAGGATATTATCAAAATTCAAAGGAATTTCTTATGGGGAGATGGTGGTGGAAGTAGAAAAATGTGTTGGGTTAGTTGGGAAAAAATTTGTCTGAAAACGGAGGAAGGAGGTTTAGGTGTTAAGCATGTGGAGTGGTTTAATTTGTCTTTGATGAGTAAATGGGGTTGGCGTTTTCTTAATGATAAGCATGCGATTTGGTTTAATTTACTTCAATTTAGATATGGTAGTGGACTGCAATCTCTTTGTGATGTGGTGTCGAAGCCGGTTTTGTCTAATTACTCTTTATGGTGGAGAGATATTCGGTTAGTTTGTGGTACTCCTTTTGGCGGTCATGATTGGTTTTGTGACTCAATTTCTTGTAAATTGGGAAGAGGCAATTCTTTTCTTGCTTGGAAGCATTGTTGGTTGGGAAATATTTCTCTTAAACTTCTTTTTCCTCGGTTATTTGAGGTTTGCTCTTTTCCTAATGCTCTTGTGATTAATTGTGGTTTATGGGAGAATGAGGGTTGGAGTTGGAAGGTGGGTGTTGATTCTACCTTATTAGTAGGTGAATTATTGGAGGATTGGAAGGAGTTAACAGAGATCTTAAAGGATGTAAAACCGTGTTTGAATGAGGCTGATAAATTAATTTGGTGGAGAGATGTGGAGGGCTTTTCGGTTAGGAATGCTTTTAAACGTTTGTACTCATTGAATGCGGTTAATCATATTGGTAGTGAGTTTAGACGTTGTGAACTTAAAAGATTATGGAAAGCTATTATCCCGTGTAAAGTCAAGTTGTTTGGGTGGAGATGGATCTTGGGAGCCTTACCGACGAGAAAAGAACTTTCGCATAGAGGTGTGATTTTAGGTGTGGAGGGTTCTTTTTGTCCCTTATGTGAGTTAGAAGAGGAATTTGTTGGTCACCTTTTTCTTAAGTGTTGTAAAGTTAAAACCATTTGGAAGGAAGTGTTCTCATGGTTTGGAGTGGTTTTTGATGATATATTGGATTTATCGGATATTGGTACTATTGTTACCGGAGAAGATGTGCTGTTATTTTTGTCTAATTCTTTGGATGGAAAAGTGAAGTCGTCTTTTTTCGCGTTTATTTGGTCTTTGGTTTGTTGGAGCATTTGGAATGCGAGAAATAATTTGGTTTTTAAACATTCCATTTGGAATGTGGTAAAGATTTTATTGATTATTAAATCTGTTGGGTGGGATTGAATTTCTATTTTGTCTAAGGGCAGTATAGTTATTAATAGAGAATTATGGTTTGATAATCCTGCAAGTTTCATTGGATTGTAACTTTTCCCTTTGTATTGGGTTGCACCCCTTGTGCGTTTTAATACAAATGCTTATCAAAAAATAGAATGGATGAGCAACACATATGTTAGGAGGGCAATCTCTGTAAATATTAAGCCTCCCAAATTGGATAGAAATGTCTTTGCGTGCTATTTTTATCCCTTTTAAATTTGAATTGTACTTATAATGTAGTGTAAATGTTATAGTGTACACTCTATTTTTATATATTTGTCGGTATGATAAATTTATACCAGGGGAAAAATTATATAAGATTTTATTAAAAGTAACTTTTATTTATAATTATTTTTATATTTTATTTAGTTTTAATTATCTAATTATTATTTAATTAAATAAAAAGTTTATATATTTAAAAACGAAAAAAAAATTGACGGAATGGGGCTTCCACCATTCGGTTAAAGTGCATATTATTTTAATTTAAAAATTCAAAAAGTAAGGTATATTGAACATTAATTTTAGATATAGAACACTTTGGCAATTTTTTAAAAAAAGGACCGACATCAAAAAGTCTTGTTTAAGAATTATAATTATAATTTTGGAAATAACTTTTTCGGAAATATTAATAATTAAAAATTTATTTCTATCTAGGTGTTTGTGGTAAGTAATTGAACTTTCTTAAAATATTTATAAAATATATTTAATTTAAAATTTTTAATTAAATATAAATGAGTTATATAATTTAGAGCGAGTGGTTATGAATATGAAAATATAAAATTCTCACTCTTTTATATATAAAAATAAATTAACAAATCATTAATAAATCACATTTTCATAAATAAAAAATAAAAAATACGACTATAATTTGATAAAACATAAAATGATTATGAAATTTCCAACCTCATTCCTTAAAATTAAATTTGAATTTACAAAACAAATACTCCATAAATAAACCTAAAAAATTAGAAGTATTAAGAGATTCGATAGTATATTTGGTTGGATGTGAATAAAAACTGATAAGGATGCTTGAAAAATGATGTTTGGGACGAGATGACATAAGTTTGATTGTTGTAATCAGTTAGAAATGTTTTGTTTTAAGTTTGCTTATGTTGTAGTGATGTTTGTTGTTAACCTTGTTGTAACAAAAAGATAGGGATATATGAAAATGTAAGGTTACAAAAATTGAAAGGAGATACTAAATTATGATGCAGATGTTGCTCCTAGATTGGGACATTTGTTCTTATTGTGTCCTGGTTGACGACATACACTACATAATCTTATCATTTTATTAGTCGTATCCATTTCTGTTCTAATACGCGTGTTGTTTGGCCGTCGTTTTTTCTTTCTTCGTATCTCACTGTTGTGCCAAACTATGTCACCTTCATATGGAGGTTAGTATTCCTCCATTGGTAGCACTGAGAAGCTTTTGTTATACACATTCATGACGGTAATGGTCTTGTAAACATTAGATAGATGGATATAAGTGTCCCGGCGAGTATGTGTGCATGCCGCAATGACATGGGAGCAAGGAATACGAAAGGCCTGGAACTTTCCACAATCGCACCAACTTCTGTTTAGTTTGACATCATAGGATAAATTTGACCTCCCCTCATTGTGGTTCTTTGTTTCCTGTACACTGAAATTTTGTCTATGACGGTCAAAGACTATAACCGCGTGTGTGCTAGCTTTGATACTTTCCTCTTTCATCACTTTCATACAATATTCACTGAATATTTGACCCGATATTAACACTGCACTCCATCTTTCACCTCTGGTTACGAAGGTAGAAGCCAACCTAAAATAGGTTGTTCTGACCAAAGTTGTTATTGGTAGATTTTTAATGCTTCTAATACGTCGTTCATGCATTCCACAAGGTTTGTTGTCATGTGGCCCCATCGACAGCCTCTGTCAAATGCCCTTGTCCATTGCTCTACTGGTATGTTATCCACCCATCTTCCTGCATTTGCATTAGACAATCTAATTTCATCACGGTAATGTTGAAATGGCGGCTGAGTTAGAGCATACCCTGCATTCACCATTTTTTTTGCGAAGGTTCTTGTCTTTGATTGCACGCATGAAGTTTTGTACGATATGTCTAATGCAATAGACATGGGTAGAAGGAGGATCATGTCATATGTTATCATGGTTATTGTAAGCACTCTCAATGGCAGCATGTCTATCTGAAATCAAATAGAGATTGACTTGTGGAGCGACATGTGTTCTGAGATGTCGAAGGAAGAAACCCCAACCACCAGCGGTTTCACCTTCAACCAGAGAAAAGGCAATGGGAAAGACATTATTGTTGTCGTCTTGTGCAACAGCCATAAGAAAAGTACCCTTGTATTTGCCGTATAACCATGTTCCATCAATTTTAATAATAGGTTTGTAGAATGCAAAACCTTTGATGCACGGTTCAAACGCCCAAAAGAGGCGGTGAAAGATTCTATTTCCAGCAACACAGGTTCCGTCTGGCGTAAATGTTGGCAATGTCTCCATAATTGCAACAGTTCTTGGTGCGTATGTTTTTAGTGCCCATAAAAACTGTGGCAATTCTTTGTATGAATCCTCTCAGTTTCCGAATACATGTTCAACAACCTTTGTCCTCGCAATCCACGCTTTCTTGTAAGATGGAGTGTAATTATATCTTGTGACGATATGAGATATTACTATACTCACCTTCACTGATGGGTCTTTGTTAACAAGCGGTAAAATGTCTTGACATATCAATGCAGCGCTTAATTTACGGTGATCTTGTTCAACATTAGTTGCAATGCAACTGTGAGGTGGGTATATAGAAGTTATCTCCCAAGAGTCGCTTCTCTTTTTGTGAGACGTAGCCAACCGAAACTTGCAAAGGATGTTACGAAATTCGATAACATACCTTCTCGAATCAGTGCATTTCACAGTCAAATCAGCAGAGTTATTCATGTGAAATTTTTTGATAGCTCGCACACGTTCTTCTTTAGTGCGGAACATGTCTCCCACTTTTAATTCACCCTTTGATCATGGATATGGGTTATAAAAATCATTGTTGGATGTTTTGTCGTCATGCTGATCCATGTTTGTCATATGTTGAGGCGGATTATATACATGATTTTGAGGTAATGGCGTTGGATGATGTTCATCTTCAATGTTGTTGTTCAACATATGATTGACATGTGTCTCGGTCTCTTCTTCTTCTTCATTAACGGTGTTGACTTCTACTTCTGCTTCTGGGTCGACTTCATCTGAGTTTTCTGAATCAAATTCATCAGATTTAACTTAATTAGTTATCTGAGATTGATGAGATGGTATACTTGGTTGAAGAGTAATATATAACTCAATAGAGTTGCAACCAGAATGTTCGTGACTAACAAACATATATTCAACATATTCATCGTCCCGTACCTTTAGCGGGAAAATTCTGCATTGATTGTTCTCGAAAAAATATGGATTTTGATACGTGAGTTGTGACACAAGACCAGATCCTATGCAGGATTCTATTCGTTTTTTCAAATGCAAGAAATCTGAATTTCTCTTGATTGTAAGTCGGATAGTATCGGTGTTTCGAAAACAAAACTCGTATAGATCACACTCATATGTCTCACCGTTGCAGTGAGCATCAATAGTATATTTTGGTGCATATAACATTGTAATATTTTATGTGCAGGTGAAAAGTAATATATTTTGGGTGCAGATGAATTTGTGTTAATTGTAGAATGTAGATAGTAAGACACTTAAATAGACAAGTGATGTGGCAAGCATGCAAGCCCTAGCGCCAGTCCAATTGGCGTTAGCATGTATTCCATGTACATGGGCCCTAGTCAAATTGGCGCTAGCATGTATTCCTTGCAGACCTCGTAACTCAACATGCAGATAGCCATGCAGGCGCCAGGCTATGTGAAGACCATGCATGCATGCAAGCCTAGGAGGTTCCAGTTTGATTGGCACTAGCATGTTACATTTGCATGTGTAAGCCAAACCATTTGGCGCTAGCAAGCACTATTATCCATGCATTCAAACTTTTCCATGTCTTTGCATGTCACTCATTATAAATAGCCATGCAAGTCTCACATTTTTTCCTCGCCAACAATCACTTCTTCCTTTACAACAACAATTATTTCATATGCAACAACCACTGTTTCAAATATTTATTCCGACAAGATATATCTCCTCACTATGGGTGAATCGCACAGAGGCACAGTTGCAAACATAGCAACTTATGTAAGCGTTTAATTCTTGTATTATTTTTCTATAATAATTTTTAATAACGATACTTAATTTGTTGTTTATCTTTTATAAAGTAACGTATTTTGTTGTTTCTTTTTTAGGATGTTTCTAGGCTTCGGACTCGGGTCCACGAATTTGTACACATGGACCCGATGATTCAACAGTATGTCGAACTCTTCGGTTTTGGACATATAAGCAAAATAATGTCTTGGTCGGTGGATAATAAATTTATTCTTGCATTATGTGAAAGATGGCGTCCCGAGACACACACATTCTGGTTTCCAACCGGTGAATGTACCGTGACGTTAGAAGACGTCTACATGTTATTGGGACTGCCTATCGAAGGTAAGACGGTAAATGGTAAAACCAACTATGCTAATTCAGTTTGCATGGACCTCTTGAATGTTGATTTGTTAGATGATAACTCAAGAGGTCAATGTATACTCCTTTCACGCCTTAAGGCATATTATAACAGCTTACAGTTAGACGAGAATTCTACCAAAGAGGCTCGAATAATAAAATCTAGGTGTTACATTATGCTTTTAATTGGTTTATTTTTATTTCCCGAAGGTAGTGGTTCTAGTATGCATGTTATGTATTTACCTTTACTAAGACATGTAGATAAAATAGGAAGTTACAGTTGGGGGTTCGCTTGTTTGGCTTATCTTTATAGCTATTTGTGTAAAAATGCACACAAAGACACATCTACATTTTCTGAATGTGTTGTTTTGCTCTAAGCATGAGATTGGTCCAGACTACCGTCCCTAGCGCCCGTCAACAACAACTCGTTCACATTCCCGTACGCACAAAAGTAAGTTCTTAAAAATTGAGTATATTTACTTACTTTACCGATTATTATCTCTAAATAATATTTTTATTTTTATGGTGCAGATGGTCGGCACGTGGTATGAGTTATAACAGATGTCCTAGACATTGTATTACCCAGTATCGCAGTCTCTTGGATCACCTTCGACCGACTAATGTATTGCCATTAACCTAATTATTTCGTAAAAATTTGTTAATTTCTTCTACCAAATTTATAATCTAACATATGTTCACATTTCAGTTCATTTGGCGTCCATATCTAAATTTGGATCATGACCATGAAATCAACGAACAAGACGCATCTGTTTGGACTGCATGCACACCAATCATAAGATTCACCATTGTGGAGATGCACAATAGTGATCGTGTTAAATTGCAGTTCGGTATGCTTTAACACATCCTAGATCCCCCGGCAAACCTAGAAGAATGGCATCTACGCAAAGTTAACGACCAATAGAACTTTAACCCATTACAAAGTTTCGCTAGATCTGAGTGTCGCAAATAGAAGCACCGCCAAGATCATGTCTTAAATGACGTTGTGATGCCAACTGAAGAAAAACCAAGTCGTAATTATACATATCGGTTGGATTTGAGTTCATCACCGAGGATATGTACCTGTACGATCCATGCCAGGCAACTTACACACCAGAAGGCTCAACATGTAACCCCCAATAACATTGTCAGACCGGCTACTCACAACCCCCTATCCATCAAAATTTCTGATCCACAAACACACAAACCTACAATCCTAACATGCCAAACACCCAACCACAATACCAAGAGCATACCTCGTACCACCACCAACAACTAGATCATCATCAAGACATCCAACATAGATATGCATCCAACACATCACCCTATCATAGCTGCCTTAGCCAAAACAATCAACGATCATTTAACATCAACCGTCCCTCCTCCTACCATAGCCAAGAAGCCCAAACATCTCAAAACCAAAACCTTCAACAACCATATGTCTACCAAACACTACAATAATCATTTCAATCTTTCCTCGACGCATCATTCACACCAATGTCTCCCTTCAATCGTCTCGGTCGCCCTCCAACAACTCAAACACAACCCAACTACTCTGGCATGGGTCATGAACTCAGCTATGGCGGTACCCCTTCGATGCATACACAAGACTATCCTGATTTGTCTGACTATCTCAGGCAATCTCCTGCAGTTGGTGGTGATGTTCCTGGGTTCTCAGATACTCAAACACCTGGAGTGAATCATCAACGTGGATTAGGGCCACGAGTTCGGGTAGCTAGGGGATGTGGGATCGGAGGTCGCTTAGGTGCTCCCGGTCATCGACGTTAGTCTTTTTTGTGTAAACAGGTATTAATATTAATATGAATTGGTCTGATTTCGACTTTATCTATCATGTACAATATTTTTCAAAAAAAATTACGAAACACACACAAGTGTTAGGCCAATTGGCGCCTCCTTTAAAACTTAACACATAGACGCCAATTGGATTGGCAACACAAGGTGGACTAACCAATCCAATTGGCGCCTCCTCTCTGAATTTAAGAGCAGACGCCAATTCATCTGATGTCTCCTCTTCAAAGTGGGGTATTTTGAGAAATTATCTAAAAAGTGGGTTATTTTGAGAATTTTTTTGAAAAATTGGATTATTTGGATAAAAAATTCTCCAAAATGTTAAAATAAAAATAAATTCATTTTTTATTAATTAAAAAAATTAATTTTCACATTCTATAACAAACATAAACATAAATTTATTAAAGATCAAAACATAATTAAAACTGGAATTTTTTCAAAAATTACATTTCAAAAATAATTTTTTTTTAAAACTATTTAAAATGTCTTTAAAATTAAGTAATTTTTAAAAATATTGATATGCACAAAAAAGTTAATAAAGTAATAAAAATACTTAAAATAATTTATTCAAATTAAATTTTTATGGAAAAAAATGTAAATATTTTTAAATAAAAATATACAATACTATAAAAATTATTTTTTAAAATGAATCAAATGGCCCTTACATCATAATCTTTACATAGGACTTATTCATATTTATAGGGAGAAAAAAAACTAAAAACAATGATTGAACTATGTTCTTGAATATCCCATGTGCACCTTCAATGCTGACAAGCTAACTTGTAAACAGTGAAGAATTGAAAAATTATAACTATTCATTACAAAATTTAGCCAAAACTTAGTTATTGTTATATCGGTGTTGTTTCTATTTCATCAATGGTTACTTGTCATTGAGTAAAAAAAATAGTTACAAATTTATATAAGAGGGGTCTTAGATACAATTCTTATGATTTTTATATTTTTCTCAATAAAAATATGATAAGTTTCAATGAAAATATGATAAGTGTATTTAAATATCGTATTAAAAAATTATATATTTATCATATTTTTATTGAAAAACAATAAAAATCACATATAAAGAATTGTATCTAAGTTTTCTCCATTTAAAAATAATTATTCATTTGACGGTTAGTTATAACTTATTATACAGACTAATTTTTGTGCTTATATTAAAAAAAAAATTATGGCATCCTAGATGTTTCTAATGCACCATTTAAATTTTCACAAATATCTTTTGATTTTGGAGATGCATCTCTGGACGCATCACAGTACGTACTCAACAAAGATCATTCTGAATTATATCTTTTTTGTTGCCTTTATTCTGAAGACGCGTATCCTGAACATTTTAAATAATATGATATAATTAATGTGAGCAATGCAGAGGAAAAAGAAGAATCTTTACCTGAAATTTTATTTTCTTTGACTCCCTATGATGTAATGAACCAAAATGATAAATATTTGGAGTGAAAAATGGATTGAGAATGAAGGATTTTTAAGATGAAGGGTCTTGTTGAAAATCAATTATGTCAACAATGGATGTGTGATCATAAAGACGATTCTTTTAACAGATATTTCTGGAGATGACAGGTAAAAGGTGATGTAAATTTCAAAATATTGTCCATGATTCCGGAGATGCATTTCCGGAATATTTATTGAACGGTTAAATAATTAAGATTTTTGTTAAAATGATCCGGAGATGCATCTTCGAAATAAAAATTATCAAATATATAGGTCGTCTCTCAGAATGGTCTTACATTGTGCAAGAGGTATGTCCGAAGATGCATCTCTGAAAACAAATGACATTTATAAAAATCCATGTGATGCATTAGAAAGATCTAAGCACTTTAAAAAAATCTCTAATAGATACACAATTCATGTTTAAATTGTGATGGTCTTACTCTAAAAAACAACCTAAATTTTGTACAACAAAATTGAGTAATCGAAAATTTTCTTAATTTAAAATTAAAAATTATTATGTTTATACTATTTTTTGTAACAGTCTATACTATTATAAAATACAGAATCAATGTGTTAGAATTGTATTAATAAAAAAATGTGTTAGAATTGTATTAATAAAAAATGTGTTAGAATTGTATTAATAAACAGCTCTATAAAAACATGTAGCTAAAGTCCTAGCTAAAATACAAGCTTTCTTTTTGAAATGTTAAAACTTTATTAATTTATTATCAGTTAAATTATTAAAATGTCAATTTAGTTACCTACAAAATAACTCAATTACAAATTAAAATGTGTTCAAGATTTTTAAAAGTCATAAAAAGCATGTTTAAAATAGTTAAACAGTGTTGAAAGGATTCCTAAAATAACTCAAATTGCCAAAAACTTAATATATATGTGTAAAAGATAGATTCCAAATTCATGTACTTTCCTCTCAATGATGACAAGTTAATATTTATAGTATGAATTTAATTGCTATATGTAAATATTTGATCCTGCACCTTTGCACAATAAGAACTTCTGCATTAATCAGGCGAAAAAAACTATAAAGCCCATTATACCAAGTATTACATTGAATCTTGTTTTTCCTACTGAAACCTTTACTATTAGTCTTGTATAGGTCAAAATCTAAAAGAGATGAACTAAAACTATGATACACAAGCAAATGCTATGCAGCCTAGGCTCTGCTAAAATGTAAATAAATACAAGGAGCCTGAAATTTTCATGCACATGACTCCATTATCATTGAAGCAGCAAAATTCTACTGTGATCATCCAATTGCCACCCATGTAACACTGAAATACATAATTCATATATGTAGCGGTTAAACTGTTTAACCCATATAACAGTTAACCCTTCTCAATCAGATCTCTCTAGCTCCCGAAATTTTTTATCCCATTCGTTAGCTTCAAATTCTTGCTCAAGAAAGTCCTTGTCAGTACTATACACAATTTGATCCTGCCCTATCACTGTCTTTTGAGCCATGTCCCGGGCGTTGAAAATCTGAAAACATAAAGCATTGTCTCAGAAAGAATGTCTAGAGAAAAATGCAATCCCAATGAAGCTACCTTTTCTCAAACCAGACAAATGAAGAACCAGAGGAAGTATATAAAAACATAGCTGAACTGTACTCTGCATATGGCAGGGATGCATACTCGTATTGGATGTGATCAAGTAACAAGCAATCATCCAAAAATAATATGTACATGAAATAGAATTATTTAATATAGTGAAATGGAAAATCCATTCAGAAAATCATTTCTGAAATTCATTTACATAATCACATGGTAATTTAAAGGAATACCTGTAAATTATAAACTGAAGTCAAATGTTTTACAAAGTCTTAGAATTCTGGCTGGCATTAACTCAAACCCCACAAAACTGATTAGTAAGATGAGAGATGCGCATCACTTATACGCACTGCTTAGGCCATATCTTTACTTGTAAGGGACTAAACCCCACCCCCTCACACACAATGAAGTTGCTAGAGGTTGCAATGAAGGCAACCTAAATGCCACAATTAAAGCGGCTAGGGGGGACTGTAATAAGGTAGAATTTGCAACATACCACCTCGCGTCCTAGCCACTTAGAATCTAGGCAAGGCCTAATTCAACCCCACAAATATTAAGAAATGTCACCACTTACAAGAACTAGTTAGCCAGCCATATCTGAGAGAGCAGAGATAATATGTATAAGAAATATTAGATGGAAGACATTTATTGTATTAATGGAATAGTGAAAACAGAAATACAACCAGAGCAAGTGCTCCTTAGTCAGAGAAAAGACTCTCTCACTGCCTAACCATAAAAGTGATCACAACTGATTTGCTGCACAACTAATTCCCCACCCTGCCCTATTATTTGGAAATATCCCAACTGACTGCCAGCATGGCAGTCACCTTTCCTTCATGCTCTCTTTCTTTTTCTTACGTGCATACACTCTCCATTCTTTGGATTTTTTTATCATTAAAGCCCACTAACACATCCCGCGCACTACTAATAGGCCCAGCCCTCCTATCAATATCTTTAGGGGATGTGTGTGGAACACTCACACCAGCCGCCAGCAAAATTAAGGTGTTAGAGACCGCAATGAAGGCATTCCAAATGTACAAATCAATTAAAGCGGCTATGGGAAGACCTCAATTAAGGCATAATTTGAAACGCCTGCCTAGGCTCAATGGGCTTAGAGCATAGATAATGAGGGCAACCCAATAGCGGATCTAGAATTGGCTTTGATACCATCCTAGAATCTGGACTTAAGAACTAATTCAACTCCAAAAGCTAGCTTTAAAAGTAGTGAGGGATGTCCCCTTACAAGCATTACTTATGTCATATTTCTAGGTAATGTGGGACTAAACCCACCTCCTCACACCCAACACAATGAAGGTATTGGAGGCAGCAAAGGTACCCCAAATGCCGCAATTGAGGCAGCTAGATGAGGACTGCAAATAGGGCATAGTTCCCATCATAAAGCAAAAAGTAAGAATGAAAATAGCTCTAAATCTGGTAGAATATTTCCTCTATCCTAATTTATATTTTTATGAACAGACTCAAGGTTGCCTATAGGTCCTTAAAAGAAATGCATAAATATCTTATTCATCCAAGAAAATTGTATTTTCAATCCTAATAAATCTAGCACTTTTTGGTCATTGTTTTCTGTCCTGTAATATCTGTTTATCCTGAAATTGTTCTTTATAATATGCACACCACGTTGATTTTAAATCCTCACTACATTAAGGAGCATAATCAATATGACCCACGTATTTCAGGGACTAAAACAAAATAACAATGACCAAAAGTGAAAAATGTTAAGACTTTTAAAGACTAGAACCATACAAAAAAATTCTAAAGTAAAACCAAAAGGTGATATATTTATTAAAATATATAACTTTTTTTAAGAAATATTCATTTCAATTTTATAGTAAATAAAATATTACAGAGACTGCTAATATGCTGTCCATAATATCTAGCACAGATGAAAGTTTTGTAAATTATGCTCATAATTTTCTAAATTCGCAGGGAAAATAGATGAGCATTATGCACATAATTTTCTAAATTCGCAGGGAAAATAGATGAGCATACCTTCTGCGTCAATGAAATGTCAGGCAATTCAAGAACTCGTGCACACTGCTGCCTAACTTTGTTTCTCTTTTCAATGTTGGAATTCCTTTTCCGAACAAAAAACCACCGAACCAAAGGAATTGCAAAGAAAGAACCAGCATAAATCTGCATATATTATCATTCAGTGTATGGAGACAAAAGTGAAACCATTGCAGATAATAACAATAACAAGCACTCCCCTCTTTATAGAGAAATCTTTTTATCTTGGACTCCACGATTAGATAAATTCTCATGAAGCACGTAAGGAAAAGTAATTACTAAAAGAATCTGGCAATTAACTACTAGTTTTTTAAACGAGTTATTGTATAAAATAGAATGTCATTTTAACTTGAAAAGTTTGTATAAATTAGAAGTTAATCCAAACTTGGCCTTAGTGCAGCATAAGTGCAGATGGGTTGCCAAACTATGAGCATATTATTTCTACTATAATTTTAAATTTCCCAACACTTTAAGGAATAAATTCATATATAGAGTCAGTGTAAAGATTTTTTACACCGACGGTGAATCATAACCATCAATTCAGAACAAAAAAATAATTCATATACAATAGTGTAAAGGATTTTTACACAGTCAACCAATCATAACCAATAGATCTTTAGAAATGTTTGACTTTAATCATAACTACTTCTAAATTCATGCCCATGAGTGGTTGTGAATGTGCTGATGGTACAAAAGTTTTTACATTGACACTGCCTAACAATTAAACTCATCATAAAAACAATTGGACTTCTATCATAACTACCTTAAAAGTCACATATGAATGGTTGTGACTTGTTAACAGTGTATCAATCAATTATTATATGCTTGTCAATCAATCAATTAGTCAAGCAATCACATAGGTGCACGTGAGCTCAGTTCATATATGTTTCTACCTCGTTGGAAAAAATGGAATGCATAAATGAAAAAAAAATGTAACACAAAAAATGGACATGAAAAAATGGATTCAACCTCGAAAATGAGAGGCAGAGAAATACAAAGAGAAAAATGAGGAAGAGGGGGGACAAAGAAAGAGAAGGAAGAAATAAGAGAATAGGGATATGAAGTTAAACTAGGAAAGAGTGATGGTGGAAAATTTGAAAAATAGGGGGTATTTTTGTCAAACAAAGGTAACTGGAAATTCAAGGGGTATAACTAGAAACAATCTTGCATTGCATATATTCTGATTCAAAAGATATGACGCTCTTTTGTTTGTAATCAAGGTCGGAGGGTGTATAAACTATAAAAATTTATCACAGACTTCCTAATTACATGATACTACACAACATACAATTACCCTATTTACATTCTAACATCAAATTTTAAAAATTAAAAATTAGCAGCAGCAGCTTACATTAAAATGTTCCTTCAAAAATATAATTTGTAATTCATTTACAATATTGAACAACTTTATTGTTTGGAAAAGAAAATACTTGTCATACCTGAAGGATAGGAAATATGTCAGCAACAAATTTAATGAAGCTATCAGGTCTAACTGCCACTTCTCTTTGAATCAAAGAAAAGCAAAAGTCAGTATACTAAAAGAAAGAAAGAAAGAAAGAAAAAATATATATATACATATATATATATATATATATATATATATATATATATATATATATATATATATATATATATATATATATATATATATATATATATATATATTTGACTAATATGTCGTGTGGAGCCATACTTCAACATGGTTCCGAGAACAATAACCCCAAAGAGATTAAGGCCACCCAGACCAATGACCATAGCTCTCTCCGACGACGAAGTTTTGCTGAAAGAACATTCACCCGTGTTATGGTTAAATAACAAGAGAGTAATAACGACAAATTGGTATGAAAAACACAATAAAGAACCTGAATTGCCATTTTTTCTCCTCAAAAAATTTCTCAACTCCTCCAACCCAACTTGCCCATCTTTTTCCAACATATTCTTTTCTATTACTCTTTTGAGAAGCTGTCCTCTGAAGAGATGGAAACCTGTATAGAATGTTTCCCTGCATAACAAGCAATATGCGAGGATACATAAAAAAGGATAAAAAGCGGGAAAAAAATCCCTCAGCAGAAACCCAAATACACAATATTTTATGAGTGACAAAAGGTATACTGCTGAAGAGCTAGAAATTAACACTTTATATTAAAACAAAATAAATAGTAACATTCATATGTTGCATCCTTAAAGAAATTCAGTAATTTATACCAAAGAGCGGTCAAAAAGGAGGATTTTTAATGACAAATAAAAAACAGTGCTCTTGTAATCACCATCAGAGAGAAAAAATGAAGTGTACAAGTTTTAGTCTTTAAATTTAATACATTGTCTCAATATACCTCTTCATCAACTGCAGGTTGACCATCAAATCGTAAAAGCACCGGTAATATATAGGATTCGTCATCCTGGAAACATCCAGAAACAAGATTAAAATGTTTGGCGATAAAAGATGTGAAGCATTCGGTAACAACAATAGAAACTTTTAAGAGTCTCACATCGGACAATATATGGCCTGAACATGTGTTTATAAGTGGGGGCAGTCCTCACTCTACCAACCGATTTTATAGGGTTGAGTTAGACCCAACCACATTTCTTAACATGGTATCAGAGCCTGGTTTAAGATCCGGTGGGCCACCTATTATGGTTTCCGCTATCGGACCACCCACCATTTATTTCCGCGCTCCAGATGTCCAGTCCTGGGCGTGAGGGGGTGTGTTAAGAGTCCCACATCAGACAATATATGGCTTGAACATGTGTTTATAAGTGGGGGCAGTCCTCACTCTACCAACCGGTTTTGTAGGGTTGAGTTAGGCCCAACCACATCTCTTAACCGAAACAAATACATATTAAAAAAAATGAAATTTTAGTAGCAATAAAAAAAATAGAAAATACATTAGGCTACAAGGTCAACCATTTGTGCCTCTTTAAAATTAACTTACCTAAACACAATAAAGGATCTTACCACCCTCATGCAAAACTAAGTTGATCAACAACTAACAAGGGATGCATTGTGAACAGTTTACAAGCAAAATAGCTAATTTTAAAAAGAAAATAGTGTTTCGCACAATATTCGACATGGTAACAAATCTATCACTGAGTAATTTAATATGTTGGCTGGGTGATGGCAAGAAATATGCTTATTTTATATTTTAATAGAAATGTTCTGAAGATAAAATAGTGGGACCAAATTATGGAAAAAGAGATAGAATTTGATTTCTTTGGGGCACTAAAAAAGAATTAGATCATGAAGTTAAGAGACGGATCATTGGCCTTAAACCTCTACCACCACTCAAAGAAGCTTTTGCCATGGTTAGAATAGAAGAAAATCAGAGAAAGGTATTGTAGGAGAAGAACTCTACGACTCAAGATGGTCACCTGAATTTGGCTCTCACTATTAAGAGACTACACGAGCAATATAAAAATAAGAGTGAGAGGCAGTAATAAGTTAACAATTTGCTTATTTTTGGGAGGTTTGGTTAAAGTTGTGGACAATGAATCCATAGCTTTTTTAATGTATCAAAGACTGCCTATCCTTCACTATTCCAAATAAAGTTGTCTTTTTGTAGCACTTGGCTCAGCAGTCTAGCAATCTTACCTTAATCTATCACAAATCTTCTACAATACCGGTGATGCCTAAAAAGCCTCTCAAAGCCTTATCTTTTGCCACGGGCAATTTCATCATCATTTCAAGTTTCTTTGGATCTGCTGCTACTCCTCGTGTGGAAATTATATAGCCTAAATATTCCAATTGGTGCTGCCCAAAACTACATTTCTTTTTATTGGCAAACAACTTATGCACCTCTGCCTGTAAATGTTTTTATGTTCTTCCTCACCAAAACATAATAAAAAACACGAAGGTAAATTTTCTCAAGTCTGCAGCATGACATTCATCAATGCTTTGAATGTGGATGGTGAATTAGTGAGACAGACTCTATTGATAAACACTCAGGAAACTAATGGTTTCTTCTGAGTAGAATAACATAGAAGGAAATGGGAAGTTACAACTGGAAGTAGTTATAAATAGATAGGATCCGAGAGCCCGTCTTCTCTCCCAACTACCTTCTGCCTGGAAATTAACTGAATGCCTCCCATTTCCCTATCCTTTTCTAAATATTCAAATACAGCATACATCTAAACTAGGCTGAGCCACTTCTATTAAGTTTGTGCCTTACGTAAGACGAGGCCTACTAACAAAAAACAGACTGAAAATGATGTGTCCAGCTTCATACGACTAACGGAGTCAACCTTTCTGGTTAGTCATGTAAAGGGGGAGAAGAGAGGGCGAGAGGGAGGGAGGGAGGGAGGGAGGGAGGGAGGGAGGGAGGGAGAGGGAGAGAGAGAGAGAGAGAGAGAGAGAGAGAGAGAGAGAGAGAGAGAGA